>NC_045427.1:658309169-658609169 GCF_902635505.1 Sarcophilus harrisii
CTTCTTCTCTGATGCAAGTCTGATCCCATCTTTCTTAATGGCAGCCATCAAATATATTTTTATGTTTATAAAATACATTTTTATTGATATATTTTGTTTTAAATCATATTTTCTCTCAGTATCCATCCCCTCCCAGAATTTTATTCTGTATAATAAATTACATTCATAAAAAAAGGAAAAGCCAAAAAGAATTAGGGAAACTGATTATTATATCAAAAACTTTGAAAACATAAGCAACTTTTCAAACCCATGAACCTCTCACCTCTGCAAAGGGTTATAATGTAAGTAACTTCTCATAGTTCTTCTCCCACAATTCTAAACTGCTTTCAAAAAGGAGTTTATTGCTTCATAGTACTACCAACAAGGCACCAGTCTCTACAGTATTAACTAATTCCATATTGGGTCATATTGGCCAATTTGCTGGATAGGAGGAGAACTTCAACTTTGCTTTGCCATGATGTATTTACTAAGAGACCAGTGGTAACCACTTCAAACATAAGACAATTATGCACACACACATATTATAAAATATTCACAACTTGTATCATTAAAAATCTATAAACAAATGCAAAAAAAAAAGACAGTATGTTCATTTGGAGCAAAAGGACCACGTAAAAAACATTATGGGAGAACAAAGAACAATAGTGTGTCAGCTATTTTCTGATTTTTGAAGTTATTAACCAAAGCACCCTAATATCTCCACTATTTCTTATCATTATTTCAAAGTCTGCACTCCTGGATTAGTTATCTACTGCAAATACATGACATAGGGCAACAGATGATAAATCTGTGACCAGTAAAAATAGTAGATTATTTAATGTTCATGTGGAAAATTGTCCTTTCTTTAAAACATGCTACTGAAAATACAATGTCACACGTAATGGACAGAAAATATGGCATCCTCAGAGACCTTGCTTACAGATTATCATTTTCATTTCCCATATGGATTCTTTCCTAGATTTGATGATCTCCAGAAATAATACTTCTGTAAGATTAAATCAACTCTGAAATGTTCACCTCCTTAGCTCATCTCTTTCCTTTGCTACAGGACTTCATCAAGCTTCTGTGTATGGTACCTTCATCACTTCTCATCCCTTGCCTCTAATTTCATCTTTGCCTTCCTCTGTTAGATTGTAATTCCTTGAGGATAAAGAGTGTCCAATGTCTTTCTTTACAATCCAAGCTTTCAGCAAGATGCCTGACCCATAGTAGGTTCCAAAAATGTTTATTGCCTTTGATTCCCTCTTAATAAAGTTTCAAATTCATTATTATCACTCCTGAATTGAATATGGCTTTCATGTCATAAAGGAAGTCATACTGTGGAAAGCCCATCATACAGCTGCTTCATCTCATCCTAACATTCCTCAATGACATAACAATGTCCTTTCAGGTTTAAAAGAGAAGAAAAACATCAAGGTGCATTAGAAAAGGATAGAAACTTAAGGGTTTGAGCTTGGATCAATTTGGAAAAAAAAAATAAATGAAGGCAATATTTAGAAAGACTTTGGTCTTCTGCAGGCAATCCACTTGGAGCACAGGACTATCAAAGAGTATACAGAGTTTTTGTATGTCAATAGAGTTGTTGACATCCCAAAGACAGCATTTAACCTGAGGAATAGATTTAGGGCAATTAGCCTTGTACGAACACCTGGCAGTGTACTTTTGTGGCACCATGAAATGGATGGCAATGGATGTGAATGGATGGCCAAACCAAAAAGAGTACCACCTAATGAAATAGGGGCAGAAGTGATCTCATCCAAAAGGAGTGAAAGTACTGATAGCTTTTATCAGAGTAGATAATTCATAAATATACAGTAATCTTTTGGAATAAATAAACCTCATTCGACAGTCCAAAAGTCAAGGCTAATAGTAGTGTGTGTGTGTGTGTTTTTTTAATTTTTTTTCCTGAGATGCATTCTTGAAATAAAATGAACCATGATAAAGGCCTCATTTCCAAAATATATAGAGAATTGGCTCTAATTTATAAGAAATCAAGCCATTCTCCAATTGATAAATGGTCAAAGGATATGAACAGACATCTCAGATGATGAAATTGAAACTATTTCTAGCCATATGAAAAGATGCTCCAAATCATTATTAATCAGAGAAATGCAAATTAAGACAACTCTGAGATACCACTACACACCTGGCAGATTGGATAAAATGACAGGGAAAGAAAATGCAGAATGTTGGAGGGGATGTGGGAAAACAGGGATACTGATACATTGTTGGTGGAATTGTGAACATATCCAGCCATTCTGGAGAGCAATTTGGAACTGTGCTCAAAAAGTTATCAAACTGTGTATTCCCTTTGATCCAGCAGTGTTTCTACTGGGCTTATATCCCAAAGAGATCATGAAGAAGGCAAAGGGACCTGTATGTGCCAAAATGCTTGTGGCAGCTCTTTTTGTAGTGGTCAGAAACTGGGAACTGGGTGGATGCCCATCAATTGGAGAATGGCTGAATAAATTGTGGTATATGAATGTTATGGAATATTATTGTTCTGTAAGAAATGACCAGTAGGAGGATTTCAGAAAGGCCTGGAGAGACTTACAGGAACTGATGCTGAGTGAAATGAGCAGGGCCAGGAGATCATTATATGCTTCAACAACAATACTATATGATGATCAATTCTGATGGACTTGGCCCTCTTCAACAGTGAAATGAACCAAATCAGTTCCAATAGAGCAGTAATGAACTGAACCAGCTCCGCCCAATCCAATCCCTATATTTTTGTCCACCTGCATTTTTTATTTCCTTCACAGGCTAATTGTACACTATTTCAAAGTCCGATTCTTTTTGTACAGCAAAATAACTGTTAGGACATGTATACTTATATTGTATGTAATTTATACTTTAACATATTTAACATGTACTGGTCAACCTGCCATCTGGGGGAAGGGGTGGGGGGAAGGAGGGGAAAATTGGAACAAAAGGTTTAGCATTGTCAATGCTGTAAAATTACCCATGTAAATAAAAAGCTATTAAAAAAATACAATGAACCAAAAATAGCATCAAAAGTTTTTCATTGATAACATTCTTATCCATTTCATCAATGATTTATAGACAAAGAAACAAGAGAAGATGAGTGGCTAAGTTGTGTAAACTTGTTTATTGGAAAGCTTGGGGATTGTGAGAAATATGTAATGCTTGGAAATAACACAAAAGCAAACTCAAGGAGCATAGAGGTCATTATCAATAAGTAAGATGAAATGACACCGTGGAAACTGTTTTGTTGGTTATGAAAATGTAGGCTCTATCACATACCTAGAAATGATCAAGTGGCTCAAATCATTGATCAAAAACTGTTTTTTTTTTTTTTTCCAGAACTAAGTTTTAAGCATTTACTATGAATCCCCATGTCATGAAACTGCGAACTACTTAAGGGCAAGACTGAGAGGGCACGGTCAGCATGTAATAAGTACTTTCTGACTGGACTTGGCTTATCCCCGGAACTTACCGCAGTTTTTACACATGTGCTTGTTATCCATGAATAATGTTCAGGAATTTGCACTCTTGTTCAAAATGTTGTAGTCTTAAAAAATGACTGATTCATTGTACTTTTTTGATATGCTCTTCTATGGGCATCACATTAAAAAAAGAATGATTGAGTATTTACTTTGCTCAGGACAAATTCCATCAAAGTGGCTGACAGCCAATTTTATAAGTGAGCATGTTCTTACTGATGGAAACTGAGAATTCCAAGCATCTGACTGGGATATATATGTGTGTGTATGTGTGTGTGTGTGTGTGTGTGTGTGTGTACATATATATATATATATACTTTATAAAGAAAGATATGGAAAATCTCTTTACATAAAATAAACAAAAATACTTTGACAGGTGAAGCCAGGCCAAGAGGGATTAAAAACTTTGAACAGTAAAATTCCAAATATACAATAGAGACTGATTTCAATGGGTGTGCAAAATGGGAGAATTCACAATTGCTAGGAGTGTCTTAAGGATCTGTGCTTAGCTCTGTGCCATTCAATATCAGAATCAATAACTTGGATAAAGGATAAAGCTATGTACACTACAAGTATAAAACTGAGAGGGATGGATAACACAAGTTCTGAAGTTCTTTAATATCCTAGAACATTAATTCACAAAACTGAAATTTTCTAGAAAGAACTGCTAAATCTTGAACTTGGGTTGCCAAAAACCTCTCTTGAAATATAATTTAATGACATGGAGATTCATAGTAAATGCTTAAAACTTAGTTCTGAAAAAATATACATACAAGCATTATATACTAGTAAGTTTAATATGTTTTCTGTGTTAACTCTTTCACTTCCTGATAATGAGGGGGGAAAAGTCAAATCTTGATTTGTAACATTTGCTTATTTTTAAAATGTAAATGCCTGCACTGAAAAATTGACACTTGATTCTCTTCAACCCAGTGGAGCTATCTCCAACATATCCCTGAATGACATAGAAAACACATAAATGACAATCTACAAGCAAGTTATATACACAAAAAGTTGCTAATCTTAGAAATAAACATATCAGGAGCAGAGGAAGGAGGGGGAAGTCTTTTTAAATTTTTAACTCTTCAAAAAAAATTGAGTTCTAAATTCTCACCCTTTCTCTTACCTCTCCACAACTCATTGAGAAATAAAATAACCCTGATACCATGATACCTATTATATACATGAAGTCATGCAAAACATGCTTCTATATTAGCCACACTTAAAAAGATAAAAAAAGAGAAAGAAAAATAAAGGGAAAAATCTGTTTCAATCTGCACTTGTTGTTTATCACCTCTCTCCCTCTGGAAATAGAGAACTCTTTTCCAAAATGAATCCTGGGAACTTGAGAGTAATTATATCAATCAGCGCAGCTAAGTTTATTGCAGTTGATCTTCATTCCAATTTTGCTATTACATTGTGAACAATGTTCTGGCTCTGCTCACTTTATTTTGCCTCAATTCGTATAAATCTAGTTACATACATGCATGCAAATAAACACGAAAAGGGTCATATACATCATTATGGAAATATACATTATATTTACACACATGCATAAATGTGCATTTATGGTGTATACACATATATGTATATGTGTATATTGAGATAGAATATCTCAATATATATTGAGATAAAAATAATGATTTGACAGTTGATTGCATATATGAAGGGAGAATGAGATTCAAAATTCAAGAAAGACAGCAACATTGCCAACCTGAGTGACTGCAAGATTTGGGGTGTACTTAACAGTGATTGAAATCTTGGGAAGTAAAATCAAGAACATGCAAAGGATGTCTTGGTGAGAAAGTCTATGTCTTCCTCAAATGTTGGAGTAAAGGAAAAGGTGGGGGTGGGATATGGAGGTTTTCTGAGATAAGGAGGTTTTGTCAGATGAGAAGGAGAGGAGTCACTCAGTAAAATTTATTCAGGATCTACTATATGACAGGAACTGTGCTAAAGTCTGGGAATGCAAAGAAAGGTAAAAAATGGTTCCTGTTCTTCAGGATCTTATATTTTAATGAGAGAGACAAGAGGCAATTAACTATGTACAAACAAGTTATATGCAGGACAAATTGGAAATAATCAAGAGAGGAAGGCGGTAGAATTAAGAATAATTGGGAAAGACTCCCTCTATAAGGTGGAATTTTAACTGAGACTTAAAGAAAGTCAGAAAAGCCAAGAAGTAGAAACAAAGAGGGAGAACATTCCATGGATGGGGACAACCAGAGAAAATACCTCACATCTGAAGATGGGGTTTGTGCAATAGGAAGGAGGCCAGTGCCATTGGATCAAAGAGTGCATGTGTTGGGGCAGAGGGTGGTGAGAGGTGTAAGAAAACTAGAAAGGTGAGGACAGAAAGGTTATGGATGGCTCTGAATGTCAAACAGAAGACTTTGTATTGCATTTGGTGGGACGATAATGAGGGACTGGAGTGAATTGAGTAAGGGAGAAGTTTTCTGGGGATAGCCTTAATTTTTTTTTTTTTTTAAGGAGGTAAAATATATAGTAATAGCCTCAGCTGAAGTGAATGAATGAGGTTGGTGAAGGGAAGAGAAAGTTTGGAACAACTTTCCTGAAGAATGTACTGAGCAGTTAGGTAGGAGCTTAAGGATTGCCTTGCTGCAGGAAGGAATAAGTTGAAGTTACAGTTTATAAAATTGTTGTGTACTCTCAACCAGCTAATGAGAATATTTTTTCTAAAATCCCTTAATTTTAACATTAGTTTTATATTTTTTAATTTATTATTATTATTATATAGACCTCCTTCTTGTTACACAAACCCCATCTTCAGATGCTAGGTATCTGGTTGTCCCCATCCATGGAATACTCTCCCTCTTTGTTTCTGCTTCTTGGCTCTTCCGGCTTTCTTTAAGTCTCAGTTAAAATACCACCTTATAGAGAAAGTCTTTCCCAATATATTATTATTATTAAAATTATTACATTTTATATTTATATAAAAACCAATTTTATAATCACCAGGCAGAAAGCAATCTCCCTAGGACAAATGTTGGTAGTGTCATAGGGATTGACAAAGAGAATAAACTTTAAATACAAATGAGTTTGTCTTATTTTACAGATATGGAAAATGGATCCCCTGGAAAAAAATCTTCTACTTCTATAGAGCCCCCTGTTGCCAGCGTATTAGCTTTTGAATGTCCAGTGTTTGGTGTCCTGATTGGGTAGAGGGAGCCTGATTTATAGTATATTTCTAATTGAGAATGTAATTCTAGTTGTCCTTGAAAAATTGATATTTAAAACATATACCCCTTTGAAAGAAAAGTGGCCACCTTTTAAATATCAACTGTATTTTTTTTTCCCTCCCTGGAAACTTTCACTCTTTGGAAAAGATATTTTGGGAGATATTTAGTTCCCTAGACCTTTTTCTATAAAAGGTCTAATTTCCTCCTTGATTTGTATCTTATCATGGGAATGGATTTTATCCATTTCTACTAATTAGTGAAAGAGTCTTACACTTGGGGCAGAGGGGGAGGGCTCCATTTATCTTTGCCTCTAACTGGTTGGGTAACCTGAGTAATTTATCCACCTATCTGGGCTTCAGTTTCCCCATATATCATGTGACAGCATGCAGGTTGACCATTGGCCTCTACAATGTCTTCCAACTCTAATTTCACGATCCCGACTAGGGCATTGAACCCACAGATTTACAGCAGATTGCATCTAATAATAAGCAACATGAAATAATATAAATGTTTAATTTGGGCTTTGGGAGAGAGAAACCTTATGCAAAATTTCTATCCCTTCAGGCAATGCAAATACAGATCACTTATGTGATTACTTCAAACAAAGGTCAACTTGGGGGTTTAAGAAAATATAGCTAAAACTATTAAACATTCATGTAAAGGAGAAATGTAGGCAGAATGTTCGAATTTAGACTGGAGAACTGGAGACTTATTCAATCACTAAGCCTGGGAAGCAAACTGCTTATTTAATTCAATATATCTCTTTGGGCTGTTTGGAGAGAGAAAATACACAGTCTGGGGAGCACAAGCAGACACGCCCAATAGCCTACTTGCTTGTTGTCCTGATAAAGCCTCTCAATTCCAAATATGGATTCCCCCCCAATCCTATAAGAAGCAGAGCTTTTGAGCAATAGTACAAATTGCTTCCATTAGTTCATTTTCATGAAATCATGTAATGGCCCATCATCCCCCTGGCTATAAAAGCAGGAGATAATGATGTTGCTGCTGCTGGTTTGGTCATTAAACTAAAGTAAATCTAATGATGAAATAACTGTAAACTATCAATTAGAAGGATTACCAAGCATAAGATACTGTTGAGGTGACCTCCACTCATAGTCTGTGCCCATGAACTTTTGTTGCTGCTTTGGAGGGATGGGCAAGAAAATTTATTAACTGACTCAAGACTAGTAATGTTGAATTGAGGATGTCAAGGTCCTATTTAGTTAGCACAAAATATGCAAAAAGATGTTGTCCAGACTCCATGTTCTTCTTGGCTGGCTAATTTCAAATGTATATAGTGTCAAGAGAGCCGGACGATATTTATGGAAAGTTATAATTTGGGGGAACTAGTAAGACAGTCAGAATTAGAAATTTAGACTCACTGCAGTAATGTGCTTACAGAAAATGTTAATTCTGGTGCTCGAGTCTATTTCTTTTCTTTTTACCCACAAATGTGTAATAGGAGACCAGGCACCTTACTGTTGTTCGTAATTCTCACTTTTTTTCTATGTTGGCCTTCTAGTCTTATTAGAAAACCAAGTCTTTGTCATTTCCTCCAAGTCTAAAGGCTGACTTCCAACTGCTAAGGGATCAAACTTAAGTTTATGAATTTGGCAGAAAGCTGCCTTCTGCCTGAGCCATGCGGGAGTCTCATTTTTACTTAGAACTCATTATTACTCACTGCAAACACACTCAGACATTTTGCTCTCATCAAAAGGATTTAATGCAATTTGTAAACTCAGAGATTTTCAGACTCTTCAAAGTTTAATTTTCTGTGATAAGAGGAAAGCAAACGTCAGTAAAGTAGCAATGAATGTCCTGTTTTCGGTTTACTCTACTTCAGGTCTGATGGGCCTTTTCTTTTCCTCTCCTGGAGGCCATACTCCTTTCAAGATGAGATCAAATGACTAGCCACTGGAGGTGGTTTTGAAGGCATTCTTGCTACCACACTAATTAAACTATTTGGACCCTGAAGTCCCTTCTAGGGGTACTTTTTTGTGTTTTTGTAAAGATAGCTTGTGTCTAGATGAGGAATCCCTTGGTATTTCCATGTTCTAAGACCTATCTTTTTAAGTCCCTCTGGACACTTGAGTTTTGCATTTCCCTTGAGGACAACTTTCTTTTCATTCTCCATGTTTCTTGCATGGATCAATTTGTTTACATTCCTATCTCCTAATCTCTTTAAAAACATGGGCTAGTTTAGCTTTTTTTTTTTCTTTTGTCTTTTGTTACCTTTAAAAAAGTTTCAGAGGGTTTTAAGTGCCCATATTTTTAAAGAGATTGGAGTCCAAAGCCTCACCCTTCAGTTTGCTGGCCACAAAGAAAAGCATGGCTACCTTGGTGTTCTGGTCATGAAAATGCTCTGCTCAGGAGCAGGGGAACAGATCCACGTGGTATTTGAATTAGTTTGATCGCATTTGTTCTTTCCTTCACTTCCCATGAGCATTCTCTATTTTTCTACTTCCCTTGAATAAGTGACCAAACATACTGGAGGTTTGAAGCTAGAAGTGTCAGGTCCCTCTGATCCTCACAGACTCCCTTTTCTACAGCTTGTTTTCTATTTAATGAAACCAAAGGCAAAAGGTGGAACTGCTTGTGCTCCTGTAACTTGGTGCTTGGGCATAAAGTATTTGTCTACCTTTTGGGGATATCCACAGAGCCTTCCAAGCACAAAGATTTCCAAGTTCTGAGCCTCACCTCTCCCCTGGGAAAGACACCATTGCAGGTTAAGGATTGTCCATGGAGTTTTCACTGAAGATCACAGAGATCCATTCTCTCCTGAACCATTAGCATTTCAGGAATATCAAATGTTGAAGATATACAAGTCTCCTTTGGTACCTGATAAAGGTATTAGTGCATTTATAGAGGGAGTGGGAATAGGGGACTGAGACTAACAATCTTTCTATTCATCAGCTACAGGTTTTCTGAAAACCCTATCAACAAGGTCTGATCTACTTGAGCAAAGCAAAGACTTTCCAGGGAAGAAGCTGAGAGGGAAATTGGAGGCCAGCAGTGAAGAGAATGGTTTATTTCCTTTTGAGTCTTAATCTCAGAAGCAGCCCTGGTGTCCTGAGACATGGATTTTCAGAGGTATTAGGAGACTTACCCAGTAGGGCTCAACCCCATACAATCCGCTACAGTTGCTTCGAAGCTGCCCAGAGGATCTTTATTATATTAACTCCTGGTAAAATCCCTTCCGTGGTTGATCACAGAGGCTCAATCTCCCTCCCCATTACCTCTGCTTTGAATCTGGAGGGATTTTCCATTTGTAGAAAAACTGCCATCAAATTATTCCGTGATGAATTTGGAGTTTAAATATTTTTAGAGCCCCTTGAAAATTTCTTTTTTGAAGTTATAGAAGTACCTTTCTCCTTTTAATTCTTGTTGCTGGATTATCAATGTTTACCTTTAAAGGCCTAACTTTTCAAAGTCTCCAGGTACCTTGCACCTACTGTACACCTCCCCAAAATTCACTTTCCCATCTGTCGCAAACTTGGCTTTGACCGGCTGGCTTTTGCTATGATTTTGCCGTGCTTTAGGCTCACCTGAGTTCCTGGTCAAACAACTTTTTTTCCTTTGGAAGGGATTCATGGCCTTGCCCATTTCTCCTCTATTGCTTGGAATCAGAAGTCATCTTAAGTTTGGTTCAATTTTTAAGCATTTCTGGAGCATTTATAATTATGGGGCACTGAACTAGGTGCTGGGAATACTAAGACAAGAACCAAACCAGCCATGCTCTCAAGGAGCTTATATCCCAGTGCATGGATGCCCTCCCTCCTAAGGGATCACAGAAGATACAGATATCTTGCCTCTGTCAAATCAGTCACTCCATCAAAAGTAATATAGCTGTCAATAAGTCCTAAGGAGAATTGGAGAACTCATGGGAGATTTGGTCAATGGCAATAAAACTGATGGCATCACACAGGAGATATGAGGAATTAGATAGAATTGGTCACATCCTCTACGGTTGTAGTTTAAAAAAAAACAACCCAACTAATTTGGGACCAGGCACTAGAATGGCGATGGGTTGTCAGAAGGCAAAAACCAATTAATGAAACCATTGGAGACAGAATAGTACTTGGTGGAAGGGAAAGGGGGAAGAGCGTTTTTCTGTCTCTTCTTAGGGGTAGTTTTGGTGGCACAGTGGATAGATCACTGGCCTGGAGGGATGGACCTGAATTCCAATCTGACCTTAGGAACTAGCTGTATGACTCTGGGCAAATCAACCTGTTTGCCTTATTCTTCTCAACTGTAAAATGCATATAATAATAATAATAATAATAATAACACTTACCTTTCAGGGTTGTGGTGAAAATCAAGTTAGATGATAATTAAAAAGTGCATGGTAGGCCCTATAGAAATGCTGGCCAGGTGATGATCTTGGGTCTTGCCCAAAATTCTCTGTTCACTAGAGTAAGCCCCAGACCAGGAGCGACCCACAGCTTCAGGAGCTGAGAAATGTGCTGAAGTAACAAACTGAGAGAGTTCCAGCATTCCCAGTCCAGAGGAAACCTCTGCTTGATGGGAATTTCTCAGAACTACACAAAGGCACAGAAAGATTTCCAATGATCAAGGACTCCTAGTCAGACCTTGATTCTGGGCTTCCTTGTGCTTGAGTCTTATTACAATTTTACCATAAATTGAAATTTAATAATTCTCACTTTAGCTGTGTTACTAATTTACTTTCTTCCTGTGACCCTCTCTGTAAAAGAGAATGGGATATTCCTATCTGCTTATTTGGGGGCTTTTTTGTTTTACATTTAAAAGATTACATAAAATTTATTACTAGTCATTTGACAGTAATTCAATTAAATGCATTTTCAAATGATTTTATCTAAAAAAAATGACTTTTTTCTTATGTTTGATATTCTATATTTCCTTAAGTTTTGATTTACCGCAATTATCCTCATTTGAGAACTAATGTCACTGTAAAGAGCACATTGCAATTAAGATTCAGTACAAATCAAATCTGGATTTATAATCACCAAAGGTAATCAATCATACTAAAATCTCATTTTTTACCCAAGGGTCATTAGCTGTCAATAGCTCAAATTTCAGAGGCCCATGTTTCAGTTAGCTTCTTTCCAACACATGTTTCTTTTATGAATCATATTGGGAGAGAAAAATCAGAACAAAAGGAAAAAAAATATGAGAGAGAAAAAACAGAAAAAATAAGTAAGTATAACATGTGTTAATTTACATTCAATCTTACATTCAATTTTAGTTCTCTTTCTAGATGCAGATGGTATTTTCTATCCAATATTTATTGAGATTGCCTTGGATCCCTGAACCACTGAGAACAATCAAGTCTTTCATAGTTGAGCATTACATAATCTTGAAATTACTGTATATAATGTATTCTGATTCTGCTTGTTTACAGTATCAGTTCATGAAAATCCTTTCAGGCCTTTCTAAAATCAGCTTATCATTTTTTATAGAACAGTAATAATCCATTACCTTCACAAGCCACAACTTATTCAGCCATTCCCCAATTGATGGGCATCCACTCCTTTTCCAATTCTTTGCTACCACAAAAAGAGATGCTGCAAATATTTTTGTGCACATGGGTCCTTTTCCCTCTTTCATGATTTCCTTGGGACACAGACCCAATAGTAGTAGGATATGCACAGTTTTTTTAGCCCTTTGGGCACAGTCCCAAATTGTTCTCCAGAATACTTGTTAGGGGCTGATTTTTAACAACTGTCCTTCCTTCTCATGCTTCTTTTCCAAATTCCCTTTATAGAAGTTAATCAAATCTGACTCATAATTTGTGGGAAGCAAATAATGGGGGATTCATAAATGAAAGGATTAGATGTTGCTCCCCTCCACCTATCCCCATCCTCTAAGAGCTATTGCTAGATCCTGAATAGAACAGTAGTAGTAGTCAGCCCCTGTCTATAAATCCAAACTGCCCATGGGAGTTCGGCTCAGAAGAATAAGTGCCATGGAGGTGCCATGTCAAGATAAATGTGTATGAGTGAATATATATGTGTGTGTGTGTGTGTGTGTGTGTGTGTATACTTTTCTATATATATGTACACACACACACATATATTAATTTGTCAATTGAAAAGTAGGATTTCTAACAGCCATCACAGAGTGCTTCACTACTTGAGGTGGTCTTCATGGTAGGACCCCCTCTTCCTTTGGCAGAACAATGTCTTTGGGTTATTTCTCAATAATAGGCACATTTAATCACAGTCTCTATAATAGAGAATACCGACTTTAAAATGTGAGTAACCAAAAACTTGGCCATTTGACAAGAACATGGTAAATGATTTCTCACGTCAGAGGGAGCAGAGACACTTCATTCTCCTGCCTCTACCCACTCTCAGCCTCCTCCTCTCCAGCCTCTGGCTGCCTCTTGGAACACCAATGCCTGTAACTTGCTTAATATATTCAATGATAATTTGGCACAGAAAACCAATTAACGGAGCTGTGGGGAATGAAAGTGGCCGGCTTAATTGGAGGTGAAAGGAGGAGGTAGACTTAATTCAGCCAAGAGAAGGGTGAAGTAGGAGGTAGCCTGACTATTTAGTGTTTGCTTTAGCCTTTTCTTCCTGCTGCCCTAATATGTGAGGCAGTTAAGTTTACTGTCATCTCCATCAATGTTTCATCCCAGATTTTCATCTAAATTTGACATCAAGGACATCGAGTGATAGATCTTTGATTCAAATAGTCTCAGGACTTCATTTTGATCATCAGAGTCATTTGGCAAAACTAAAGCTGGAGGGATGACTCAGGGAGCAGTCTCTGCTTTTGGCATTTGTACAGTCCACATCATTGTATAGTTAATTGGTTCTTGACTTTCTGAGCAAGATTGTGAAATAAGGAAGGCTATGAGTTGGAATTTTGGATCCTTCTTTTGGTTTGTGCTTTCCAAGTTTCCACATGGCCTCCAACTCCCACCTTTCCCCCAATCTGGTTTCCCTTCCTGGGCTGCACTCTGGATTCTAAAAGGATTTCCCTGCCCACCTGCTTATGTTTCTTGGACTCTCTAATGGGACAGTCAACTGTTTGGAGCCAATAAAGCATGTAACCGATGCTCTCTTTTCTGGGCTACCTTAAAGTTCACAGAATTATAGACAGTCTCAGAGTTACAATGGCCCACAGAGGCAGGAAGTTGAGTCCAACGCTCCCTAAACAAGTATCTCTTCTAGCCCATCACCAAGAAGTCGTCATCCACATTGGGGAACTTCATTGTTGTGTGAGGCCATCCCTTCCACTTTGGGTTACATCAAGCTGTTATAAAGTCCTGGGCTTGGAGGCAGAAACTCATCAAAGAGAACAATTCTTGGGTATCTACTCCCTCTCAGGAACTAGGATTTTTCAGTGAAAGGAATGCTGCATTTGGAGTTAATGAGATCTGAGTTTGAATCTTTATGCTGCTATTTATTGCCTTTATGCCCTTGGGACACCCTCGGCTTCCCCAACCAAAAAATAAGGGGTTTCTATTAGATTTCTGTGACTTTCTTGTCAGCTCTAGCTTTTGATCTCTTGTGATGACCACGTATTTTAAAATCAGCCGGAGTCAGGAATTCAGGTTAAGGGAAAATCTTCAATCTTTATTCTTTTTGAGGTGAAGGGAGATTAGCAATGTGAGCAGCTGCAACAAGATGCCAACCAGCAATCTCTTTCTGCTTCTCTCTCAGCCCCTCTGCCTCCACCCACCAAAATCGTCATTTCCTATACAACATATCAGGACTTGCACAAAGAGTAGGTGGGGGCCATTCTTTCTCCAAGCATGTATATTAATAGAGTATGGTCCAATTACTATTTAGCCTCACATGCTTGGGACCTCAGTGGATCAACTCGAGCTTTAGCCCATTACCATCTCTTGCTCCTGTTGATCCTCTGTTCTTTTTAGGCCTGTCTCCCTGGTGTATCAAGCAATCCAGGTAAGCCTTGAGCTTTGCCTTCTTTTTGTGGCCCAGCCATAGCATATGTAAAATCCTCTGTAAATATTGAAGTGCTGTCTAAATGCTGGATATTATCACAATTGATCCACGTCTAGCCTTGGTCTTTTCTCTCAGTTGATTCTCTTCAGTTTTACCCTCGAGATAGAGTTGGACAGGAGTACACACACTTACTCTCACAATCACACCATATCCAATACGAGCCAAGCCCAACCCACCATTTGTGTGATTCTTATAACACTCTTTCCTTGCAATCCCCTTCTAAAGTAGCATTTACTTTCTAGTGCTCTTGTGAGGATCTATGAGATCAAATTTGTAAAATACTCAGCAGTACTTAGCCTGGAACCTAATAGGTATTTAATAAATGCTGATTACTTTTCTTTAAGTGTCTGGGATTCAATATTTTAATCAGCTTTGATTTTGCTATTGCATTGATTTAAGGAGAGGTTTTCTCTGAAGATGCAGATCAGATCCTACTACCCCCTCTGTTTCTTGTGAGACAGTTTTCATTATGAGAGAGGAGTATTACTAAAAAGGGTGACATAGGTAAGGTTGTCCAGGTGGCCATAGGAGGAAAAGTACTGTCTATTTAGAAGATATACTTTTATGAACAGATCTAGAAGCTGAAATTCTCTTTGCCCAGAATAGTTAATCTGTTATTTTCCTTCCCTTGTAAAAGGTGGAGGAGAGAACAAGGGCATATACTCTTCACGTTATAATTTTCATCACTATGAAGGAACTTCTTGAAGAAGTAAACTTGATGGGAATTTTTTGAGTGGCTGGGCCAAAAGTATGGTTCTTAATCCTTTGAGATCAACCTCAAGAGAGGTTGAGGTCTCTGTCGAAGTACCTTAGGGACCAATGCATGGATGTGGGCTATGAAACATTTTCATCACTGATTTAGATGTTGTCATCATTTGTCCATCCTTCTCCAAGGGGATCAGAGACATCAAGAAGATGATATCTTGACTTGCAAATGAACTGGCTGAAGTGAGGTAGGACTATACAAAGTCACCAGCTTCATTCTCTCCTCCAGAGTCCATCTGGGTCCAATGTCAAGACATAGGTGAGGATGACTGGCAAGAGTCCCAGATGCAGGGAGGAGCCTTGACCTTTTAAGCTAAAGTCCCCCCCCCCACCCAAGGTTTCAGTTTGTCTGTGGCAACACCCATTAAAAGCCTGGCAAAAGATGATCTAGTTTGTCTTCCCAACACATTCAGTCTGGGAGGGGAAGCTCCTCAGAGTGTCTGGCCAGAACATCAACATTTCTGATTTAGATAAAGGCCAAGGTGACATGCCTTCTGAATTGCAGATAAACCAGTGTTTGAACAGGGAGCTAATCCATTATGTGCTTGCCATCATGCTTGTTACTCCACACATCAAATCAATTGTCAAGGCCATTCAATTTTCCCCTTTCCAATATCTCTGTATGTCATCTTCTTCACTTATTGGCCCCACTCAGGTCCTCATTACTTCTAACGTGAACTGTGGTGATGATCTTTCAGGAGTAATCCTTGCTGTCAATCTCTTCTACCTCCTATCTCTCCTCTGTACCACGGCCAAATGAATATTCCTGCACGAACCATATCAGCCTCCTAATTGACATTCTTCAGAGATTTCCTTATCTCCTTTAGGCTAAAATCAAACTTCTTGTTATGACATTCAAAAGCTCCATAAGCTGGCTCCGTCTATCTTTCTGGCTTTGTTTCATATAGTCAGATGGCCCAATAAACAGAGCACTAACTCTAGAGGCAAAAAGACCTGAGTTCAAATCTGTCCACAGGCACTTACTAAGTGTGTGGCCCTGAGTAAGACCTCTATCCACCTCAGTTTCCTCAACTATAAAATGATTGTTAGGATGAAATTGTTAGGATCCTTTTTTAAAACGCATTTTGTAAACCTTAAAGTATTGTAGAAATATTAGCTGCTATTATTATTATAAGTTGTTATTGATAAATATGGAGTCATATCAAGGTGAAAAATCGATCTCACAAATGCAAGATAGATAATTAGGTTGGCTGAAAATAATCCTAGGGCTGTAGAAGCTTCCTCCATAATTAGATAGCTAGAACATTTATTAAGCACTTACTGAGGGCCAGGCACTGGGCTAAGTGTTAGGAATACAAATATAAGCAAAAAAGAAAAAAAAACCAACTTCAGTTTTAGGAGGCAGAGGTAGCACATAAAAGGTAGCTCACTGAAAAGTTGTTTCTTGGCACTCTATCTTAGGAAAGATATTGATAACTTGGGGATCCTATGGATGAGACTGATCAGAATGGCAAAATGCCTTAAAACCATGCCTTGTAAGGCTCTGATGAAGCAACTTGGGCTATTTAAGGAAGGTCAGAGAAGACTGAAGAAGGCTGTGTTATTTGTCATCACATTTTTGAAAAGCTGCTGTAGTGATGAGGGATTAGATTTGTTTTGCAAAGTTTAAAGATTTGGTTTCTAAGGGTCAAAGCTTGTCAAAGCTTAAATACAATACCACAGAGAGCTGACGAAAAGTGGAACGGACCAACTCAGGCAGTCCTGCATTCCCTCTCTTCAAGGAAAGATGCTTAACCCATTGTTGTAATATTGAAAAGACAATTCTTGCTCAGGGACAAATTTGATATGATCATCTCTGCAGACCCTTGTAGTCCTGGCAGTCTTCACTATGCTCATGTTAGGGGATGAAGCCAGACTTTTGAATTCTAAGTTCCTCCTAAGGTGTTTATGAATGGTAGTGGATCCATGGGCTACTTTTGAGGAAACATCTACATTTGAATGGGGATTTTCTGGAGGTGAAGATGACTTACCTCCCAAAGATATTTCAGTTCCATCTAATTTTCAGTCTGACTGGTGAGAAACGTGGCCCCATGTGTTTGGAGGAAGTACATTGGCGTCATGGGTAGGACTTCTAGCACCTCTCAAACTACATTCAGAGCTGCTATTTGGCAGCAGAGTAAATAGTAGCAGGCACTGTTTTTTTTCTGATTATGGGATCCTCCTATAATACATCCTTCTCTCTGGTCCCACTTGTGCAATGACTGTGATTTATAAAATGATGAGTCCAAGTTGGGTTTAGAGAGGCACAAATTATGGTTGGAAGCAATTGGACCAGAGTCAAGTACTTCGGTTTCGTCATCTGGCAAATGGGTTTAGGAAGCCTCCTTCATAGGGCCATTGTTGGAAAAGTGCTTTGTAAATCTTGCAGGAATTTGAAGACATGTTGTGAACTGGGTTTTTTTTTTTTTTTTTTTTTTTTTTTTTTTCTGAAGCAATTGGAGTTAAGTGACTTGCCCAGGGTCACACAGTGAGGAAGTGTTATAAATTGGTAATATTTGACCTGATGGTAAAGCAGCTAAACAATCTGCAAAGCAAAGTGAGTGGAAACATCCTAGTTTTTCCATCACTTTGCTTTTGTGCCCATAGTGCCCTGGTTCTTTGGAGATGAGCTTTCACTTCATCATGAATGGAGTCATGGTTTTCCTTCCAGGCCATTTAACATTACAACAGCCAGGTCTTCATATTCATTTCATCCCAGATCTAATGGGCTGACTCCCAAATAAAATGTAACCTCCTCCAGAATAGGGACTGCTTAACCCACTTTTATTTGTATCCCCAGTGTTTAGCCCAATGCCTGGTACCTCATAGGTACTGAAAAAATGCTTTATTTTTCTATGTTTCTGAGAAAATGAGGCATGGTCAGTATAAATATCAGCCTTCTCCTAGTAAACTAGACCACATATAAAGAACCTTTCATTTAGGAAAGAGATTTCTTGTACATCATTTCAATTGATGTTCATAGAAATCATGAGGTCAGGAAAGTAGATATTACTGTTCTCATTTTACAGTTGTGGAGACAGGTTCGGATCATAAATTACAAGTATTGAGTTGAAAGGGATCTTTGAAGTTAGCTAAGTCATGTTTATTATTTTAGATATGGGATAGTTAAGACCCAAGATAAAAACGAAAATGATGTCTCTACAGGGAAGGCTCCAGAATTGGAACCAGTAGAGTTTTCACTCTAGCTCTCTTCTTTTCCAATGAGTGTGAAGACTTCACTGTCACTTTTTCGTTTTAAGTTCTATCTCGCTCATCACGGATTGATTTCCTTGGCAAAGATGCTCAGGGGAAGTAGTTTCTCATTTTCTTCTCCAGTGGATTAAGGCAAGTAGAAATTAAGTGGCTTGCCCAGGGTCACACAGTTAATAAATGTATGAGGCTGCATTTGAATTCAGTTCTTGAATCCTCCAATGCTCTATCCACTGAACCAATTAACTTCCTAGTGGGTGCTTTTTATGTTGGTCAATTGTTTTAATTGTGTTTAAATCTTTGTGGAGTTTTCTTGGAAAAGATATTGCCATTTTCTTCTCCATCAATTTACAGCTGAGGAAACTGAAGCAAATAGTAAAGGACTTGCCCAGGATCACACAGCTAGTGAGAGACTAGATTTGCATTTGGGTCTTTCTGATCCCAGACTCTGCATTCTATCCACTTTGCCACTTTTTTATTCTATAAATATATGTGTGTATGTGTGTGAGCATGTACATTTTTAATGACTATGGTAGCCCTTATTCAATAAAACTTTGTCTTTATGCCTCATCATGGCATCATGATGTAGAAGTCTTTTTTGGTGTTTCAAGGTGATGGCACAACACAATCACTGGCAAGTCCTAACCCACTGGAAGGGGTTCAAGTTCAAGCCCAATAATGGACCATATATCTATTGCTATAGTAACCTAGGGTTCAAAGGTGAACCCTGAGATTGATTACAAATGCTAGGTTGATTTTTTTTTTGTTGTTGTTACAACAACTAATGAAGACAATATAACAAAGTGGAAAGGGGTGATCATCTACACCAGTAAAGGACGTTCCTAAACCAAAGGAATCATGGGTCAAAGGAATATTTTAAAATAAGTATTAAGCCATTATTACTTGAAATGGAACATTTTAAAGTTATTAACCTCTCCTGAGTGGACCACCAGGACTGACCTAAAGGACTTAGCAAGAGAAGGCAGCTGGGTCATGCTCATGTTTCTGAAAGGGAGTGAGCTTCTCTCTGCATCCTGCCTCATTGATCCAGCCCCATGCTGTTCATAGCATGCCATTTCTCATAGCCTCATTTAGAGACAGCAGGACTGCTCTAATTGCTTCGCTCTCCCTTTTGGCCTTGCTGTTGCAGTCTTATTGATTAAATGGGTTATCTCAGCTCATTTATCATAAGATACAGGCTGTCATTTCATTCTGTGAGGTCAGCCCTCAATTTGTCAATCTTACTTGTGATTTTAATAATGGTCCTTTTAAGGAAAGTCTTTAGGATGGGATCCGTATTTCTTTAATATTTTTAGGCAGAAGTAAAATTATAACATGAAAACAGTGGAAAAGCTTATTGTTGAATCTCCTCCACCTGATCAGTAAACTCTGGCCAAAGAAGCTTAATGATGATGAACTGAACTGTTTTTTTTTTTTTGAAAATTGGAACATCTACTTAAAGATAACAATCAATGGAGCCAATATGGTAGCAAACAGCAGAGATTCACTTGATTTCTCCCCAAGACCTCCAAATGCCTTTAAATAACAACTCTAAACAAATTCTAGAGCAGCAGAGCCAACAAAAAGATGAAGTAAAACAATTTTCCAGCTTGGAAGCTTAGTAGGAAAGGTCTATTGCACTAGGGCAAGAGTGGATCCCAGTTCAATGCAGGTGGAACCAATATAGACCAGTTCCCCAACAAACCAAGAGCTGGTCTTGGGAGTCACCAAATCAGTAGCAGTGGTGGCTGCTTCCAGAGCTCTCAGCCCATAAATGGTAAAAGGGTCTCACAATGGTCAGAAGGAGAATACAGGAATGTATTTTGCTAACACTGAGGCAGGACCCTGTTGCTTTGTTCATACTTGGGTAAAAAATGCAGTCTTCGATGGCAGTCTTGGGGTGAGGAGGAACACTAGGACATCAGAGTTTATGGCCATAAGTGGAACAAGGATTCCTTTCACAATTCTAGGGCAGAAAAGATATCACACCACTTTTAGAAGAACTGAAAACTTAATATCTCTAGAAGTATCTCTGATAATAACTGCACAAAACTCTTGAAATTTGGGACAGTGCACCATCCACTGGGGAAGCAGAGCCCTTCTTTAACAAAGAGTTAAAAGTCAAGTAATAGGCTAGGAAAATAAGCAAAAACAAAAAAAAAAAAATGGCCATAGAAAATTACTATGGTGACAAGGTAGATCAAAACCTATACTCAGATGAAGATTAAAAAAATCAAAATTCCTACATCTAAAGTCTCCAAGAAAAAAGTTAATTAATCTCAACTTATGAAAGAGCTCAAAAAGGATTTTAAAAATAAAGTAAGAGAATAAGAGGAAAAACTGGAAATAGAAATGAGATTGATACAAGAAAATAATGAAAAACAAGTCAACAACTTATTAAAGAAGACACAAAACATACTGAAGGAATTAACACCTTAAAAACAGACTAGGCCAAATGGTAAAGAAGATACCAAAAAAAGTAGGGAGCTTAAAAAAAAGAATTGTCCAACTGAAAAGAGAAATACAAAACTTCACTGAAGAAAAAACTCCATTAAAAGTAACATTGTTTAAATGAGAAAAGAAGTAAAAAAAAAAAAAAAAAAAAAAAAAAAAAAAAAAAACTCACTGAAGAAAATAATTCCTTAGAAATTAGAATCGAGCAAGTAGAAGACAATGATCTTATGAAAAGTCAAGAAGCAATAAATCAAAATCAAAAGAATAAAAGAAAATAACATAACGTCATGTCTGATTAGAGAAACAACAACAACAACAAAACTGACCTGCAAAATAGATGCAGGAGAGTTAATTAAAAAAAAAAAATGAATGTCCTGAAAGCCATGATTAAAAAAGACCTATGCCTCATTTTTCAAGAAATTATGAAGAAAAGCTGCCCTGATATTCTAGAACTAGAGAGTAAAATAGAAGTGGAAAGAATCAACTGATCATCTCTTGAAAGAGATCCCAAAATGAAAACTCACAGGAACATTTTACTCTAATCCCAGAAATCTCAGATAAGGAGAAAATATTGCTAGCATCTAGAAAGAAACAATTCAAATATCATGGCATCACATTCAGTATAACACAAGAATTAGCAGCTTCTATATTAAAAGATCAGAGGGGTTGATATATGGTATTCCTGAGGGCAAAGGAGCTAGGAGTAAAACCAAGAGTCATTTTCCCAGAAAAACAGTATAATCCTTCAGAGGAAAAAAAATGGTCATTCAGTGAAATAGAAGGCTTTCAAGCCTTCTTAATGAAAAGACAGAAATGAATGAATGAATGAATGAAAAGCTGAATAGAAAATATGACTTTCAAATACAAGACTTAAGAAAAGCATAAAAAGACAAATAGGAAAGGGAAAAGTTTAAGCTGTTTACATTGCTACATCGATAGCTGATACTTATCACTTTCTCATTTTTAGGACAGTTATAAAATATATAAAGGACATAGCTGCAAGTTGAATAAAGTCATCATATGGAAAAAATAAAATTAAGAGCTAAGAGAGGAATGTACTGGGTCAAAGGGAAAGAGACAGGTAGAATGGGGTACATTATATCATACAAAAGTGACAAGAAAAAGCTTTCACATTGGAGGGGAAGAGGGTAAAGGTAAAGAGAAGTGAGATAACCTTTCTTTCATCACAATTAGCCCAAAGAGGAAATAACGTTATATTCAATTGCATGTAAAAATCTATCATACCTTACATGAAAGTAAGGGAAAAAGAAGAGAAGAGAAGGGGGAAATAATACAAGAGAGGGAAGATTGGGGAAGGGGATATTTAGAAGAAAAACACCTTTGAATAGGGGTAAAGTAGAAGGAGAGAGCAAGAATAGAATGAATGAGGATGGGAAACAAGTTAGGAGAAAATACAGTTAGCAATAGCAATTGTGAATAAAAATTTGAAACAAGTTTCTCTTATTAGGGCCTTATTTCTCAAACATGTAGAGAACAAAGTCAAATTTGTAAAAAATAGAATTATTCTCAAATTAATAAGTCATCAAAAGATATGAACAATTTTTAGATAAGGTAATCAAAACTAGCTATAATCACATGAAAAAAAAATTCCCTAGTTACTATTGATTGAAGAAATGCAAATTAAAACAATTCAGAAGTACTATCTCAGACCTATTATGTTGACTAATAGGACAGAAAAGGAAAAACAATAAACAATAAAGGAGATGTAGGCAAAAGAAGGCATTAATGCATTGTTGGTGAAATTACGAACTGATTCAAATATTTTGCAGAGCAATTTAGAACTATCCTCAGAGAGCTATAGGACCATGCATACCCCTTCACCTAGAAATACCACTACTAAGTCTGTATTTCAAAAGAGGCTATACCAAGTAAAAGTACTATCTATCTATCTGCACATCTATCTATCTAAGTATCTATGTAAATTTGAAAACATTTATAGCAGCTGCATTCTGGAAGCAAATAATTGGAAACTGAAGCAAAACCAATCAATTGAGGAATAACTGAACAAACTGACATGTAATTATAATGTAATATTATTATGCTATAAAAATGATGAGCAATATGCTATCAGAAAAATCTGGAAAGACAAATGTAATGTGATACAAAGTGAAATGTACTGCGTTTAAAGTAAAACCAATATTGTAAGATGATCAGCTATGGATGATTTAGCTAATCCCATCAATGATCTAAGACAACTCTCAAGGACTTAAAAACGCTATCCTAATGAAGAGAAAGAATGGATGGTGTCTCAGTACAGATTGAAACATGCTTTTTTTTTTAAATTTTCTTTCTTTTTCTTGAAAATTTTTTTCTCTCTGTTTTCTTTAACAACATGACCATTATGAAAGTGTTATGAATGTTTACTTACCTGTAGTGAAGTGCTTGCCTTCTAAATGAGGTGGAGTCGGGAGGCAATGGGAAAAGAGAAAATTTTGAATTCAAAGTTTTTAAAATGTTAAAATTTGCTTTTTTGTTAAAAATTGCTTTTACATGTGACTGGGGAAAATTAAAATACTAAATAAGCTAAAAAAGAGCTAGTGAGTTATTTATGTCTATCTCCAACTGATGGTCCTGTGTGAAAGACATGATATGGATGATACTTTCTTTTATAAACTAGGTCTAGCTGGCCTCTGAAATTATCCTTTTGGATTTTGGAAGATGGTTTGGGTACCTTTGAGTTTGGGATATGGGAAATAATCCCAGACTGAAGACTTCAATGAAAGGAGTATGGAAACACTCATTTCCTTCTCCTTTATATTCCTAATCTGCAGAATATACACAGTCTGATCTGGAAAGTTTATGAAAAGGATTTATTTCTATTATACTTAGTTTTAGAAAGAAGGTTCAGAGAGGGGAAATGAGCTATATGTGGCACAGCCAGCCTCTTAGTTCTAAATTCAGGGTTCCCTCTATGACACACTAAGATGGAATACCATTCCCAAGATTGGATTTTTCAACATTTCAGGGCTTCTCAAGGCACCATAATAATTTTGAAGAAACATACATTTTAGTTCCTATTATAAAAATAAATAGCCTATAGGATTTTCCAAGAAGAGGCAAGCGGGTATTGTTCTTCCCCTATGTCTAACAAAGAATGATATGATGCCAAGAATCTAGAAAGAGCTAAAATCTGCTCTGTAATATACCCTCTTTCCTGTTTATTTCTAGACATCCCATTTTAGAAAAGTTATTGATATGTAAGGGAATGTTTGGAAGAGGGAAATCAGTATGAGAAAAGAACCTGAATCTATGTCACATGAGAATTAGTTGAAGAAAAAAGTTATTTTCAGATTTAAGAAGATTTTGGGGTAGCAGCATAAGAGTTATTTTCCCATACATAAATGATTTTTGAGAGAAAGATAAATTAAATTCATTATATTTGGTAACAGAAAGCAGATCCAGAAGCAATGCATGGAAGTTGTGAAAAGCTACAAGCATACCCCTTGTCAGGACAATCTTGAAATCAGAACTTTCCCAAATGGAAGGAGCTCTTCAGAAACAGTAGGTTCCTCTTCTTTGGACACTGATGGACATGGCCACTTATCTAATATTTTAGGACAGGGTTTCTTTTTTTTAAGGGTCTGAGAAGTTGGCCAATAAGGGTTTTTCATATTTAAAGTTCTGGGAACTGTGTTGTGTGAATGCCTCATGAGCAGAAACTGGAGTAATGAAGTGTGTTGGAGTAGAGAATCTATTATACTCAGTATAAAAAAGCAATAGCCCTTATGTTATAGAAGTATCCTATGCCATGGATCAAAGATCAAAATGTTGGGGCAAACACACATGGCTCCTATAGTATTTCTGGTAAGTTTTAAGAAGAGTATAGAGAAGGGAGAAAAGGAAATTCTGTGTGTGTGTGTGTGTGTGTGTGTGTGTGTTTTTGGGAGGATTGGGGGAAAACACAAACAATAATATAAACCTTAAATAATAAATTCATGTTTATGTGGGTCTGAAAATAAGGAAATTTCCCTAATGAGCTCAATAAAGGCTATAACAAGAGAGATGGTTCAGCAAGCTTATCTTGGGGTTAAGGATAGCTGGACAAAGGTGATTAGAAGAGGTCACCAATCATCCCAAAGAGAAGAGTGAGTATAAATAAAAACATAAGGAGATCCTTAATTGGCTCTCAGAAAGCACTGAAAAGGCTGCATTATATCCCTTAGAAAAATGAGTTCTGAGCTATCCTGTTTTGCCTTTCTGATGAGTGTCAAGGGGTCCAACAGAAATAAGGACAAGGAGAAAGCAATTTTTGGAGACTAATTCAAAGTGAAACTCCACATTAAAGTCTTCCTCTGAGGCCATGGTCTGGAGAGGAACCAGTTTCTCAAGGGCTATACCACAAAGAACAGTTAGAGGTTCCTTCAAGTTAGACAGGAACTTAGGTATGGGTTTACCATTTGACCTATGTCATTGGATGATCAGGAAGCTGTCCTATCTAACTTCAGATTGGCTCATCATAGTGGGTGCTGCTTTGGGAGGAAGGGAAACATAGCCACCCCTGAAGATTACCTACTAAGTTATATATTAGATGTAATGTGTTTCTAAAGAAGCAAGACATGGTATTAAAATAATTAAAAAAAAGAAAAATGTGTTCTAAGGGAACTTTTTTGCGATGTATAACCTAACAAAAGATCCAATTATGGGATTTCCAGAGTCACAAGCAAGGATTTTAGCATTGAAACTTAGGAAATGAGTAGAAAGAAGGGAAATCAGAATCACAAAATTTATAATTTGGAAGGGGTATTTGAAACCACTGAGGTTAAGCAATATACAAAGTAATCCCTGCCTTAATATATGTAACAAAAGATTACCCCAAACTCTTTGAAGACCTCCAAATACCCCCAGTGTTATTCTAGCTCTGCAGATTTCAGAGCTTTATAGTGGGCTCTGGTTATTATGTGCACTTGTATATTGGAGTTTATTTATAATGTATAAATAACTTCATTAGGACAGAATGTAGTTGAAATAACTGTCTGCCAGATTAGCATGGGCTTAAAGAGTGAAATCCTTTTTTATTAGTCCACTGAATCCAGGGCCCCTACATGTTCCTAAAGGTGAAATCTGAGCTCCAAACCATCCTAGGAACCCTCTCATTTACAATAATGACCAAACATAGTCTCATCTCCAATATCCCTCTCCCATTTCCTAATAAAAAACCCACAGATGTAATATCTACAGAGGAAACTTCCATTACAAAGGTAATGTGACTAGAAATATCAACTTTGGTGATCTCAGCAGGGAACTTCTGTCTTCTGTTCTAGTTGCTCAGCTTCCAGTGCCGACTCATTGGTTTCTTTTCTACTCTGTCTTTCCAATATTCCTTGTGTTTCATCCTAAGTTGCAGTCGCTAACCTTTGTAGAACATGAAGATTTTGCATCCATGAAGGATGTGTTTTCATAAACATACTCCATTTGAAATTTATTTCCCCCTGAAGTTTATTTAAATGTTTTCAACAGTGAGACAAAGACTGCATGATAAAGTGAATTTCTTCCAAAATACTTCACCGAAATAGACCTTCATATATTGGTCCACAAGCCCAAATTGAGAGCTTAGTTCACTGCAGAGGCCCCAAGGCAAGGCAAGTAATATCTGCCTATGATCAGAAAGAAGACGTATGAAATCTTGTTTCCTTCCTGCTCTCTCTAATTGCATGTGCGGTCACTCTGGCTCATGTTTGCTAGAGAAAAAAAAAATTCTCACCAGGAAGTGGCTGCAGTTTACCATCTCCATCTCTTGGATTTATGTCAATGACATCTCTAGAGCACCATGCTATTGCATTGATGTTTCCTTTTTCAGGCCTCTTTTTAGATAGAAAGGCCCTTCCCAGCCTTGCAAAGGAGCATTAGGTGAGAAAGAGAATGAGGCATGTATTACTCAGACCCTCATGGAGACCACTCAGGACCATAATCCAAGGAGTTATTTCTAGACCAGTGTCTGCAACCATTGTTTGGGGAAATAAGTCTTGTGGATATGTAGCCGACAACTGCTCCTGAAGGTGACCCAGTTACATCCTCAGAAGAGCTACTAAGAATGTCCCTGTCAACAAAGTCTTTGGTATGGTTATATGCTGCAGCATCAGAAACCGATATGAATAATAATTTCATTAAAGAAGAGAGCTTGTCAACCGCTTTGCTGCTATACTGTAAGGACTATACGGTAAGGACTATGGGAGCTTTCCATTTCACTTGCAACTGAGTTCTTCCCTGTGTTCTGTCTCTAACTAGAATGTGAGCTCCTTAGAAGCAAAGATTGACTTCTTTTCTTTTTTCTTTAATATTTTGTTTTTTCTCAATTACATGAAAAATAATTAGCATTTTTTAAAATGTGGAGTTCAAAATTCTCTCCTTCCCTTCCTTCCTCCCCTCACTGTGAAGGAAATCAACCAAATTTTGCTGTGATATTTCACAAGCTTTCATGACTGACAGTATCAAAGACCTCTCTCAGATTGACAAACATCGTGTAAACACTTCTGTTCTGCTCCTGACATTTCTTCCGGAGTTGTTGGCAGCAAACACCATATAGGTTATTCTTTGGCCATGTTAGTCATGTTGTGAAAGCAAAAATGGACCAAAAAAAAAACTCCAAGAAAAATAAAGTATAAGGAAATATGCTTCAGTATGCATTCAGATTCCATCAGTCCTTCCTCTGGATATGAATAGAAATTTTCTTCATAAATCCTTTATAATTGTCTAAAATCACTGTATTGCTGAGAAAAGCTAAGTCATTTTCCGTTGTCCATCAAATAATATGGCTGTTACTGAGTACAATGTTTTCTGCTTCTGCTCGTTTCACTTTGTATCAGTTCAGTAAGTCTGTATCAACTTCTTTTCTATATAAATTCTCAGCACTTGCCCATGGTAAGTTTTTAGTATTTATTAAATGAATGAATTCATTCATTCATCGTTAGATTATCTTTTATTTCAAATGGGTTGCTCCCTAAATCTCTATCCCTATTTTATTCTTCTGATGTCATTTTTTAAAAAACACAAGTGAAGATTTTATATTTATTCTTTTACATTTTATCTTACTTGAGTTAATGAATCAAAATCTTGATTATGGTGTAGGATGATGAAGATGATGCTTCTGCTGCACCATTGTCTGGTCAGCCTGTAGCTACAATCCTGAGCTGCAATCCTTCATGATTTATGAAGTTCTTAGCAAGTAGGAGAGCAGCTACAACATGGTAACCAAAACAGGTTAGGGTTACGGGTCATTCTGTATCAGAGTTAGTTGAAGTAGGGGGGATACTCAGCCTGGAGAAAGGTCTCAGTAGAGGTAGGATGATCTTTGCAATCACTATCTTTAAATGATCTAAATAAATAGGAAACAGAATTAATCCTGGTTGACTTGGACATAGAGGACCTGCGTAGGAGCACAGAAGTTCCAAACAGGGAACTTAACATCAATCCAAGATGGGAGGGCAGGAGAATCCCTAACAATTAGTTGTACCAAAATCAGATGGGATGTCTTGGGACTCAATGGACTTTCCTTTGCCAATGCCTGAAAGCATGTCTGGATAACCTTTTGTAAAGTATGCTATGGAAGTTTTGGGGTAGATCGACATTGGATTAGGTGTCTCTGAGAGTCCTGGTAGTTCTAAAGTTCAATGACTCAGTGAATCTAGACACATTGTGACAAGATATCTACTATCATTAGATTATTTTAAATGAAAGGTATGAATTTTCTTTATTAAAAATTCTTTAAAGATCTGAAGATATTTTCCTTGAACGTTCAGGAGTGGTACAGTGTTTTTCTGGGGATGGCTTGGGACTTGAAAAGTTAATGAAATGCACATCAAATATTGTTATCCCTTGTTCCCTAAGTGTATTAAGATTTTACCTACTAAGTATTTCTCAAGCATACAGATCTAATAACAGTTTTCTATTTTAAAGAGGAAGGCAGAATCTCAAAATTGAAGCAAGTATTTCTTTACTGAGGTTTTTCTTATGGATTTAAAAACATATTTTGGTCACTCAATAAGTAAAGAATGGGCATCAAATAGAAAGCTCTAAGTACTGTTGTCTTCTGTAATCCCGCATAAGAATGATACTCATATGGCTTTGAGAAGTTCCCCAATCTCCCCAATGTCTCCCTCTTCTTATGCACAACCTTCCATCACCCAAACTGAACTGCCATGGACTCTCATAGCATGAACCCGTTACAATAAGCTTTCCATACATCATTTCACTATTCAAAATCATCTGTTTGGAGAGCTTTTCAGAGCAGCACTGAAAAAAAAAAAAAACCAGACATATCTTAAGGAAAGAGCCATGAAGAGATTTCAAGAGTTTTTTTTTTCCATTTAAGAATATGAAATCTATGCTGTGAAAAATAACTTCCTCATCAGCCAACCAATAAACTGTTATTCTGAGATTAAATATTATAAAAATCAACTCCCAGACATTATCCAAAGAGAACATAGCTTGAATTAGCCATGCACAAGTTTAAGATGAATGATTATAATGAGATGGATAACAACGAGGATAATAATAGCAAGAGAAGAACATTTTTCAATGTCTTGTTATTTTTGGTCTTCAAAGAGCATTCTGGCTGGGAGCGCCTCAGTATTCAAGTGATTTAAGGGGAGAGTTCAGAAAGTGGGGGCCTGTTGTTTTTCTGTACAGCAATGAAAACTCTGAGTCTCTGCCTTCTCTCCTTCGGCTGGGCATAGATTAGCACAGCTCCCATTGCCTCCAGGTCTTCACAGGACACGGCAACAGAAAAAGATGGAAGGAAGATGAGAGGAAGCCGACCTCACAGTCGGACCTCTGATGATAGGAGCTTAGAGGAGAGCTGGAAAACATAGTCAGAAGTACAATTGATTCAGTGCAACCGCCTTTGCTTCAGTGCCCATCATGTGCAAAGCCCAGTGTTAGACACACTGGTCCATTAAAGGCTTCTGATTTCTCACCAAATTGTTACAAGGCATTTCCTTCAGTGTAAAGAGCCCTTCGGGTTCTGAGACATGTGCCGAGCTCTGTCATAGCCTTAGGGAGCTATACCCACGGGGACAGAAACCACCCTTTTCTGACTGAGGCACGTGGGCTCACCCAGAAAGGACATCCCTGATTTCAGCTCCAACAGATGATATCAGAGACTGTCCCTGCAGATTACAAAGGACTGAGCAGGATCCAGGTCTTTTAACAAGGAGAAGCTTATCTGCTTTCCATAGTCTTCCCCCAAATGACATCTTAGGGAATCTCATATCAAATGTTTTTAATTTTGCTAGAAACAAGCTGATCCTACAGTCTTCTCTGTGTCCTAAGATTCGAATAAAAGGGCATCAGACAAGGGGGGGGCACATGATAGGCACATTCGAATTTCAAATGTATGATTAGAAATAGAAGGAATGATAGAATTTCTGGGAAATTGTAGTTCAAGATTGCTCCCATAATTATCAATTAATAGGATCGTGGGCCACTTCCTGGTCAAAGCAACAAGGACTAGCACGGAGGACTTGGAATTCAATTATTTTTTATGTATTTAATTGAGCAAAACTTTTAATCTCCTGTTAGACCTTGCCACCAGAAAAAAAAAAAAAAAAAGAGTTTTTTTTTTTTTTTTTTAAACGTTTATCTGCTTTCCATCAGCACCAGGAGGGAGACTGTTAGACTGAAAAGGCCAGGTTTTCTCTTGCTATTCCAAACACAGCAACATTTGACAGGCTTGCTGAGACAGTGGGTGGATCCACAGCCAAATAAAACCTGTTTCTAAACTTTAGCACAGACTCTCAGCCCGGCTTTCCATAAGCTCTTTGAAAAGCATCATGAGAGTTACTCTGTTTGTGTTTCAATGACTTCCTTTGAAGGTGTATCAGGTTCATGTTTCCCAGGACCATCATCAAGATTTCATCTAAGGACTCCCTTCTGGGAGTCAGGTATTCATGTCAGAAGCTTCCTCCTGCCAGGAAGGAGCAGCAGATTCTCTCTCTCTCTCTCTCTCTCTCTCTCTCTCTTTCTCTCTCTCTCTCTGGCTCTCTGTGTGTCTCTCTCTATGTCTCTCTGTGTCTCTCTCTGTGTGTCTCTCTCTCTGTCTCTCTGTCTCTCTGTCTCTTTCTCTTTCTCTCTCTCTCTCTTCTGTGTCTCTATCTCTGGGTCTCAGTCTCTGTCTCTCTCAACTTTCTAACTCTGTCTCTATTTCTCTGTCTGTCTCCCTGTGTCTCTGCCTCTCTGGTTATCCACCTGTCTCTTTCACTCGTCTCTCTGACTTTGTCTCTGTTTCTGTCTGTCTGTCTCTCACTTTAACAGCAATATTTTTACATGTTTGATTGCATTATATGTAACCTTTAAAAATTGTAATTTATCTCCCATAAGTCATAGGCACTAACAATATTTTGAGTAGGGAGAATATCAGTGTGTGACCCTCCTCCAGAACATCCCCACCAACTCCACCCACAGGTATTCAGCTTCAGAAGCCTCAGAACCTAAAACAGGGTTCCAGGACGCTAGTGAGCATTGAAGCAGCGCTTTAAGGTTTGCCCAGGACATCACACCTGCTACTTCACCTGATTCTCACAACATCCCTGGGAGGTGGGGGCCATTATTGCCCAGTTTTATAGTTGAAGAGGCACAGAGTAGGGTCCCATGCATAGTAAGTACCCCAGGCAACATTTAGACTTGGTCTTCCTGAGTCTAGGGCCAGAATTCTCCTCCCTGGGCTCCCCGGCTGCCATGATCCCTGTTGCTCCTGACTGTGTCTGTTTCTTTTCACCCCCCTTAGATCCCATTGCTCCTTCCAGTCCACAGGGTTCCTTGTATCCAGTGGGGCCCCCTCTTGCAGCTCAGCTCCAAGATCCCAGCTCCGAGGGCTCAGGGCTGACTTCTCCAATTCTGTCTTCTCCCAGTGGACACTGCTCTACCCCCCAGTCTCTCTCCCAATGTGTGTAGAGATGATTCTGGAGCCTTTGGTCTAACATGGACACAATACCCCAGGCCTGAGGCCTAGGAACTTTGTTTTGTTTCTGTTTATTTATTTTGCTTTTGTTTGTTTTGTTTTGTTTTACAAATAGCCCCCAAATTCTGGTTTCCCCCAGAGAGGCTCTTTGGGCAGCGGGCGATGTCTCCATCTTGGTTGCTTGCACGAGTGCCCTTCCTTGCCCAGATGACTCAGGCTGATGAGTACATTTGCCAGCTCTCTGCATGGATGTGAGTGTTATGCCCCTCTGGCACTGGTGCCCCCTGCCCTGCGCTTTGGAGAGAACACTCCAGGCTTCCCTCTCCTTCAGCTTTGCAGCCGCCACCTTTCTTTGAAACATTGGGCATGATTGACAAAGGGACCTCTGGCTACTTCTCCCAGCGTCCTTAGAAAGGAGAGGAGAGACATGGACTCCTTCATGTGGGCATGGCCAGGGCCAAGGGAAGAAGACAGGCCTGATTCATGGGTGGGGACTGGGGGGGGGTCTGTGCTGAGCTGGAAGAGGCGCTCATGTGTGGGGGGGAGAGCTCCAGAGGACTGAGGCAGGGAAACACCTCCGGCCCCCTGTTCACCCGGGCCAGGATCTGAGAAAGATCCAGGGACCAAGTGGGCGCCATGCTCATGTGATAATGGAAGCAGCAAAAGGAAAATGGAGGAAGGCTTGTCAAAACTCCAATGAGGCTGTGTCTAAATCACAGCTATGGCCTGTCAGTTTTACTCTTTCATCTGCATCTCCTCATGTTTAATTTTGCTTAATAGGTTTCTCTCTCTGTCTCTTTCTGTGTCTCTCTCTGTCTCTGTCTCTTTGTTTCTGTCTCTTTATCTCTGTATCTCTTTATATGTCTTTCTCTCTTTCTTTCTCTCTCTCTCTCTCTGTCTCTGTCTCTGACTCTGTTCTTTCTCTCTCTGTCTCTCTGTCTCTGTGTGTATGTGTGTGTGTCCCTTGTAGATGGCACTCACCTGCCTTCAGGACAGGAAACATGTCTTAGCTTAGCTCTGTGTCTCCTCCATTGCTGTCCTGCTCATTTTAGGGATCTATGTTTATGGAAGGAAGGAAAGGGACAAGTCAGGGAGAGCTGGTCCATCGTCAGGTCTCTTCCTCCTTCTTCCTGCCCATTTAACTTGATGATCTCCCATGACAGCATCGCGGCTCAGCACGGTTCCGGACCTCGATCTGCCCTACCTGTGGTGGGCTAATAAATCCATGGAGCATCCAAGATCAGAGACGTTATCGGACAAACTGAACAAGGAAGAATGAGAGGGGATTAGCCAGGTGGCAGGAGGCAGGAGGGGCCGACTCGGGTGAGCTTTGCAGGTTATTTTACTTTTTTTTCACCCATTATCTCCTAGGCTTTGCTGCCAGTCATCGCCCCCCTCCTGGTGGTTTCTCATTTGTTCTTCTCCCTTCCGTGGCTCAGTGCCCTCTATCGCTCTCCCATGACGCTCTTCTCGGCAGTGGATGTGTTCTCTGGACAGTCTCTGTATAAAACTCGGGTCTGTCTATCATGACATTGCCTGCCAGTCTCAGATCCCCTGGCAAAGAGTGTGTCACCGGAGGGCTCGTTAAGAGGGCAGCTCAGGCTCCTTGCCAGCCCCAGCATGAGCCCAGTGCTGCTTCCTGGCTCCCAGTGGCCGTTTCTCTGGGTGATGAAAGCACCAGGTAAGGCTCACTCAGCTCGTGATCCATTAGCTTCTGGCTGGGGGTCGTCAGGGCCCACCGGCTAATTGCCACTCTCCTCTTCCTGCAGTCGGAAAGGGAAAAACTGTCACTGGAACTGAGAATGGCGTTGCAGTAAGGGAGGGTGCGATGCTACAGGCAGAAGCACCGGCCGTGGTTGTGGCCAGCCCTGAATTGTGGGGGCTCTTTTTCATTTTATCAGTGCCGGCATCCCCAAGAAAAAAGTCCAACACTGATCTGCACCTGCTCTGTGGTACCAACCTTTGAAAGTTTTCATGGGATACAGAGGTCCCCAAAGTCCACGTCAGAGGAAGGCTCTAGGGAGACATTTCCTTTCCCAAGGGCCCCTGGCAACTTCTCCACGGCCTATGGGCTGGGACAGCAGCCTTGCCGTATGGATGGCGCTTAAGGGATTTGCTCAGGCTGGGAGGGAGATGGGAAGCCAGGGGTCAGACATTGATGTTAGTTCCCTCTTCATGACATAGATCACAGCTGTCTCCAAGGGGGAGCGGAAACCGGAAATCCTGGATTGTTTACTGCTTTAGCAATGGCTATTTGTGATTGGGATGAAAAGTTATGTCCAAGTGTTGCTCATTAGACCCAACAGAGCCCTCCCTGTTTACAGCAATCCCACAAAGTACTTGGTCCTGGAAGGCCTGATGGGAATAATCAGGTGCTAATGCTTTACATGGCCAATGATATCATGGGTTCCCCTCCCTCTCCAAATGCAATCCCCCTTTGATAGTCCATAGATGGAGCTTGACTATGTTGTGATCAAAAGCCTCATGGCCCCTCAGCTGGCTGAGGCCGAGCCTTGGAAAACTGGTCCAGACTGGACCCTGGCTGGAGCCAGGCCGGCTGACTCTCTGGGCGAGGGTCTTCTCCCTTCCAGTTAGAACCTAATTGTTTTTGTGGTTTTCCATCCTTGTCTGACTCTGTGTGACGCCCACCTGGACACTGTAGGGCTCTGCCATTTCCTTCTCCGAGCATTTTACAGATGAGGAAACTGAGGCAAATAGGATTAAGTGATTTGCCCAGGATTGCCCTGCTAGTAAATATCCGGGGCTGGATTTGAATTAGGAATGTGGCTCTTTCTGACTCCAGGCCTAGTATTGTATCTACTGGATCACTTTGCTGCCCTCTGAAGCTTATAAAGTACTTCATGTATCTCAGTGATTCAGTGGAGTAGGGCTTGGTTTTGGTGTCACAGGATCCAAATTCAAATCCTACCTCAGTTACTGTATAACCTTAGCCAATAAGTCTGACTTCTCTGGGCCTTGGATTTCTTACCTATATAATGGGGGAGTTAGTCTTAATCTCTAAATTCCCCTCTAATTCTAAATCTCTGTATCTTTGTGTCTGTTTCTCTATCTCTGTCTCTGTCTCTGTGTGTGTGTGTGTCTCTCTCTTTCTCTCTCTCTCTCCTCTCTCTCTCTACTTTTACTCACACACACTCTCTCTTCTGTCCCACTTTCTGCAGTCTATGTCTCACTTCTGTCATTTAACCCCTGCACGACTTCTGAAACAGAGCTCACTTCTGTGGGCCTCAGTTTCCTTACCTTTAAAATTAAAGGGGTTTGAATGGATAATTGCTCAGGTGCATTCTAAGTATAAGTCTGTATTCTTAGAACCTTTTCCCAATTTACAGACTGAGATGCTGAGAAGCCATGAGGCTGAATAATTTGCTTGAACGTGCCATCCCAGTGAGTAGATCATGGAGTCAAAATTATAAATGACTTTCCTTCCTTCTAGTCCATTATTGTCTCAAAAACATTGCCCAGAAGATTCCAATAATGAAGACTAAGGAAATGAAGATAATTAAATCTTGCCTGTTACCTGTAAGTAAAGTTATTGGCTAATAGGAGATTTATTGAGATGCTAAAAGGCACCCATTGACATGTCTAAAGGTAATTATGATCTACAGCTCCAATCACTCTATTCTTAGCCCCCTCTTTAGAATCCCTCTTCTTGGGTTGCCCATTGCTGAGGGAGGCAGTGGGGCCCAGTGGAAGGAACCCTTAATGTGACATCAGAGCACTATGGACTAGGTTAGTCACTGGCTACCTGACTTTATAACAAATCACTTTGGGCTTCAGCTGACTCACTGTAAAACAAGAGGTGAAACAAGGTCATTTATAGCTGAAACCTTTGTAGAAAATCTAGTCTTCAGCTCTGGACAGCAGTGCCAGCCAAGCTCTGAGGATGTGGACATGGGCCCATTAAGACCACTGGCCAGCTAAAGGTGGGGAGCTCCCCATCAGAAGCCTGTGTGCCAGAGCTATATTTTTGCACCATACTTCTGAAGGATAATTTTGTCAGTCATAAATGAGCTAGGAACGGTATGATTGGATGAGGAGATTGATCCAAGACAATCAAAGATCTGTTGGTGGCTTGAAATTTATTTCAAGTTATGAGCCAACTAATGGATACAAGAGGCAGTGCCGGCCAGTGGAAAGGCCTTCAAGTCAAGGAGATCTGGGTAAAATTCTGATTTGATTTATTAGCTGTGGGATTCTAGCCCAACTTAGACTCTCTATATACCCAGAAAGACTTTTAAATCCTGTATTTCAGATTTGGTAAAGAACTTCCTCCTAGAAAAGGGAATTATTTCATTTGTGCTTGATCATAGGTCCTGTCAAAAATGGATCCAAAAACTATTTTTATTTCAGGTGTTGTCATAGGCTAAATGCAAAGGGTACTTAGAACCAAAAAATGAGTTGAACCTATAAGAGAAAGGTGGACAAAAAGAAAGAGTAACTGGGCTAAAAATATCTTAAATTATAGTTATTCGCACACAGATATTCACATGTACAGACCCTTATGCAAGTAGGGTATGTATATGTAAATAGCAGACATATAGACAGATCTATACACATATAGAAAGACTGACAGAGATGGAGAAACAGAGGCAGAAATAGATAAAGAAACAGAGAGATACAGAGAAAATACGGCACTGAACTTCTCTATATTACACATAATATTAGAGAAAATAAAGTCCTTGATCTTCCTAGATTCTGAAAAAGTTATCTTTCTCAAAATTCCTGAAAGCAATGGATTTATAGACATCTAAGTCTGCCAGTGTCTAGTGGGATGGTCATGTGATATTGATTTGACTACTCCCTATAAATGATAAAATGATGGAAGTAAAAGAACTTCTGGGTCAGCAAGGTAAAAAAAAAAAAAGGCTGATTTAATCACTGTTTCAAAGAGGGAGAAGAATTAAAAGTCTTGTAATCTAGCAGTGATGACATTGTCAGTATGATTGGTTTCCTTTTGTACATCTCGGATCTGCAGCAGGGAATGAGGCACAGCCCCAAGATTAATGGCCCGGGGATGGCAGCTTTCTCTAGAAGGTGGATAGCTTCTTGGACAACCAGATAGATGAATGTTTCCATCTAGGGAGAACTTTTACTGCAAAAGAAATAAATGATAGCCATGAAAGAAACAAACTTAAGTACTTTGATACAGAAGATCATTCCTTTCTAAACTTTTTCATTCTTTTTCAAAACTTTCAAAGTCTGTGATTTCATTGATGTGGGTGTACCTTTCCCCCCTAATAGTGGGATGCGTCCCTTAGGTAATGGACTTCTTCTCCTAGGATTGTGGGGATGGGTGGGGTACTTTGCTCACAGCCAGTGTGGTGTGTCTCCCTCAGCTTAGTAGGGCTGCTCTCCACATCAGACTCACAATGCATCACCAGATCTCTATTCAGCACCTGGACCAAGGTGTTCCTTCCTATCTCACCCCCCCCCCACTTGAATTATTTTTTGAGCTGGACAGAGTCAGAGTGTTTTAAGCAAGTGGGAGCTAGCCAGCTGATCCAACATTTAGGGCAGGAGACAAAGAAAACTTGAGTCAGAAGGTTTAGCAAACTGCTTTCTTAACTACCCCCAATTTCCAGGATACTCCTTGCTGCTTTAAGGCAGAGCAGGGATTATATCCCTACTAGAAAAATTTTCCATCATTGGTGGAGAATCCCGGCTGTCACACCAGGAGTGTTCAATTTCCTAGTGTTTCTGACAGTAAGAGAGCACGCCCTATAGTCAGAAATGTCTTTGCTAGCCAGGATGGACCAGTAAGACTACGACTTTACTTTACATCAGGTATAAAGGATCATGGAGAAAGTCTGCAATGCTATCCGGCATGGCCAAAGAACTTCCCAGGCTAGCCAGGAGTCACAAGTGAGACTTTTTGGAGACTCCACTCTGATCATTCTCCATTCAGCTGGAGAATTCACTGTTTCCAAAAATCTCAAGCCTCAGTCACTAATTTTCCAGTGACTTTTCATTTTCATCCTTAACTTGATGGATGTTTGGTACCATCCTTTTTACCCTCATGTTCCAGAATGCAAATGGAATCTCAGTGGTAGACCACATCTTCAGGATCACCAGCTGTCGATGGTGGAGGAGTTCTTATTTAATCAAAGGCTCCAACTGGTAATGCTTTTATAATGAGATTTATCCGATTTTGGCAGTGATATTGATTATTTTACTTGGTTAGGATGGCAATCTCCGGGACGCAGTTGTTTCTGGTCATTGTCTGCCATCCATCCCATCTCTTGCCTTGGATGACCATGTGATTTTGCCCTGGAGTTGCTGTGACTTGAATCATTCATAACCACGCCTAACCACATTGTTGGGGTAATTGAAGATGAATGATTAACTGAGTGAGTCATTCCACCATTGTTTCCCACAAAAGGCAGAGTCTGCCTGTATCATTCATCAGCATGATAATACACCGCATTGTGTGTTGGTGGGATGGCAAATGCATGGAAACAGTGAGAAATCCGAGCCTCTGCTGTTTGTGGGCTCTGCACTTCAGTGCTAACTCCTCTTCCACACTGCCTTTGAAACTTCTGGAATACTTAGAGGTTGGCTCCATTTTGAGATTATTTTAAAGGTATGTCGAGTACTGGGTCAGGGAGATTGCATGGTAGATAGTGCCCTGGACTTGGAATCAGGAAGACTATATTCTTCCTCAATTCAAATCTAGTTTCAGACAGTTATAAGCAGTATGATCCTGAGCAAGTCACTTAACCCTACTTGCCTGTTTCTTCCTTTCAAAGGAGCTGGAAAAGGAAATAAGAAATCACTCTGGTATCTTTGCAAAGAAACCCCCCAAATGGGATTACAGACAGTCAGACATGACAGAAATGACCAAACAACATGTAAAATGCCTTGTAATTGTTCATTGTTCTTTCTTCCATTTCTGTTTTGATCTCTAGTCATATCATGTAAATAAGATAAATTCAACCAAGCATATGGCTTTAGAATGAGGAAACCGGGTTTAATATGTTCCATGTTGCTTTTTAGTTACTTTTACATATGAAATGTTAAGGGCTTGATCAGCTCTGTGAATGGCAAAAATGGACATTGAGATGGCCCAAGATGAAAACACTTGAGGTATTTGCTACCTCTGCCCTCTTGGTTCTAGTGCAATGACATGGGGAAGTGGGACACAAGTCTTACAATTATTCAGAAGCTCTCATAAAGTTCTTAGTGGAGAGAATAATCAATCAACAAATATTTATTAAGCAATTACTACTTGACAAGCATCATGATTAGCACTGGCAACATAAAAACAGAAGAAATCCTATAAAACTGTTTAGAATAAGTTTGTTTTATAAAATATTCTAAAGTATACAAAGAGATATTCATTCCTTACCACATTTGATCCTCACCACAGGACTCTGAGTTAGGCGCTCAGTTTTGTTTTGTTCTGTTTTGCAGGTATGCAAATGAATGAATTGAGGCTCTTAGAAATGGGGCCATTTCTCTAAGGTTTCACATTTAGCACATGGGAGATTCAGGAATATAAACCAGGTTTCCTGATTCCAAAATTTGAAGGACAGTTCTTGGCACATAGTAGGCCCCTAAGTAATATTTATTGATTGACTGACTATCTAAAACCTATTAGGTAAAATGGGACCCAAGAAGATGCATAGAATATTGCACACATATATGTATATGTACATACATGCATATGGATATATACACAATATCATAGGTACACTCAGCTAAGCCAGCTTTAATAACTGAGCACAGTCCCCTTGTACTCATAGCTCAGATATCTTAACAGAGAACTTTGCAGTATCATAGGATCCAGAATTCGGAGGGATCTTAAAGACAACACGGTACAGGATCTCCTTTCCCAGAAGAATTGTTCCATGACAATTTAAGACAATCGTCTGAGTTTCTCATACATACAGTACATAAAGGACATAAGATTGGAATCTTTGCTTTGCTTTTCTAAATTCATCACTCTTTTCATTACATCAATGCATCCATATCTTGAGATTAAGGGAAAGAGAATAAACAATAAACAAGGACTGTCAATACCAGGGTCAAATTTTAAAAGTGATGAAACACAAGCCAGTAATATAGTAAGACAGGGAAAGAACTGATATTCTCTGTGTAGAAAATGGCAATTTGGATCAAGTTGTATTTCTTTTTTCCAAAAGATAAGTTTCCTTGGAAAACTGACTTATGAGCCAAAGGGCACATGTATCAGCAAAATTCTCAGTGTGGGCAAATGACATCTAAAGATATAGTATAAAGAGCCATTTGTAAGTCAAGTTGTCTTTGTGACATTTGTGTCTCCTATATATGAGTGTGTGTGTGTGTGTGTGTGTGTGTGTGTGTGTGTTCTTTACTAAAGTATGGGAAGAGTTGTGATCTCCCTTTCTGGAGGGAATTCTTATGCTGATGAATCATTAAGGGATTGATGGATATTATCATTTCACTTTGAAAGACATTTTTTATGGACTCTTCCAATATATGCATGATAGTGAGGGAAGACTGCTCAGCAGTAATGGCTAAATATTTTGTTTCGGACTCTGACAGAATTTAAATTCAGTAAGATATTTTTTATCCTTTTTTTCTCAAATTATAACAGTCTCTATGACATAGTGGGAACTCATTAAAGACTTGGTGAGTGGTTTATTTCATATATTTAAATTTATTTTTCAGGAGAAAGATGAATAATATTAATTGAATAAATCTAATAGAGCTAGGGTACGGATATGCAGGTCCTGAAGGACATATGAATGATCACAGGGATGTGATGGGAGTTCAACTATGAAATAATCACCTATGGATGCTGCTTTGTCCTCTGAGTAAGCCAGCTATAAAGGTCCAAGAGGCAGTGAAATGATTGCCTCATTTGCACTTGTCACTAGATGCATGGAATTTTAAGCTAGTAGAAAATTAGAAACCATGTAGTTGAACTTTCTTATTTTCCATACGTGGTAATGTGCCCCAAAAGGCAGAATCCCTTGCCTAAGGCCACACCAGCTATGAGAAGCTGAGCTAGGATTTGCGGGGTTGCTCCTGAAGTTGGACTGTTTCAACTTCAAAGACACTGAATACTAGCCATTTCAGAGCACTGACTGACACTGTGAAGGATCCCTCTGATAACACTCAGAGAAATCCATCAGTAAGCAAGTATTTCTTAATTTAAGTTGATGTTTGGTTTTCCATTTTTCTTGACCCCATTTAGAATTTTCTTGGTAAAGATACTCCAGTTTTTTTGCCATTTATTTCTCCAGTTCATTTTACACTTGAGAAGCTGGGGCAAACAGGGTTAAATGACTTGTCCAGGATCGTATACCTAATAAGTTCTGAGGGTAGATTTGAACTCAAGAGGATGAGATTTCCTGACTTCAGGCCTGACACTCTTTCCACTGTACCATTAGCTGCTCTATCTTAAGTACAAAATATGTGCTAGACACAAGGTTTTAAGTACTTGGGATATAGGTTCAAATAATTTTTTGCAACTCTTGAAACTTACCCATTGCTTATTTAAGGGAAATTTAGTTTAATGAATGGACTCACTAAGAAAGTTTGATTTTATAACATATATTCAAAGGATGGAAGCAAGGACTGGTTTCAGGAGAACAAATATCAAATGAACAGCATCAAGTAGCACCATAAAAATGGTGTCAGCCTTGCTCCAGTGCTGAAATGAATAAAACAACAAAAAAGGTGTTTAAAACCATGTTAGAATCAAGAAGATTGAAGAAGAGTGAAGGCTACTACTGAGAACTGGGGTGATAACTGGCAAGAGAGAGAAGGCAGAGCTGATTAATGTTTATTTTACTTCTGTTTTATCACCTAAGGAGGATGATGTTGGAGTTGGAAAGGACAGAACATAATGGCCAATAGTGAACTGATACAGAAGATAAGTAATGAAATAGTAAGACAATTTAGTTTGATGAGTTTAAGACATAGAGCCTCAATGACCTACATCACTGTGTTTTGAAAGAAATAATAGATGTGAGTGCTGAGGTATTGCTAGTAATATTTTCAAAATACAAACACTGGGGGAGTATCACAGGACTGGAAAAGGATTGTTGGTGTATTAATTTTCAAAATCAGGAAGAGAATATAATCAACAAATGTTAAATCAGGAATTGCCTTCAATTCCTGGAAAAACTTCAAAACTGATATTACAGTTGTTATTTATAAACCTCTAGAAAATGAAGTGGGGATGACAAAAAACAACTATTGGCATAATCAGTATGTGATACCTGGCTATTTTATTCCTTTCTGACTAATTAAACTGATAGTTTGAGTCAATATTGTAGATATATGATTTTAGAGAAACATTTCCTTAAGCCTTCCCTGTTTATTTTTACATTATTTTTTGTGTAAATCATTATTTTTATATTATAATCACATTGTTATTTTAATTATTATTCTAGAATAAGTAATAATGATGATTAAACATTGAATACATTATTTTTATGTAAGATCTAAAGAAGCAGTAGCTAGAAATACCTTTGGAGCTGGTAGAATGGGTCATTTCAAAGATTTGTCATTAATGATTGATATTCACTTGAAGGAGGCACTAGTATTGTGGCTTAATAGCCTTGCTGGGTCTTGTTTTGCTTAACATTCATCAAATCCTTTGATGAAAGCAGTGAAGGCCCGTTTATCAAATATGCAGATGAGTCAAAGGTAGGAGGAAGAACTCATCCTGCTGACAGAATCAAAGTGTTTTTTTAAAGATTCATAGACTGGAATTTACAGTGAATTGTCTTGGGACCAAGTATGAAGGCTTATGCTTTAGTTTCTTTTTTTGTTTTTTGATTTTTTAATTTAATAGCTTTTTATTTACAGGTTATATGTATGGGTAACTTTACAGCATTAACAATTGCCAAACCTCTTGCTCCAATTTTTCACCTCTCACCCCCCCACCCCCTCCCCTAGATGGCAGGATGACCAGTAGATGTTAAGTACATTAAAATATAAATTAGATACACAATAAGTATACATGACCAAACCGTTATTTTGCTGTACAAAAAGAATCAGACTCTGAAATATTGTACAATTAGCTTGTAAAGGAAATCAAAAATGCAGGTGGGCATCCATATAGGGATTGGGAATTCAATGTAATGGTTTTTAGTCATCTCCCAGAGTTCTTTCTCTGGGCGTAGCTGGTTCAGTTCATTACTGCTCCATTGGAGATGATTTGGTTGATCTCATTGCTGAGGATGGCCAGGTCCATCAGAACTGGTCATCATATAGTCTTGTTGTTGAAGTATAGAATGATCTCCTGGTCCTGCTCATTTCACTCAGCATCAGTTCGTGTAAGTCTCTCCAGGCCTTTCTGAAATCATCCTGTTGGTCATTTCTTACAGAACAACAATATTCCATAATATTCATATACCACAATTTATTCAGCCATTCTCCAACTGATGGGCATCCACTCAGTTTCCAGTTTCTAGCCACTACAAAGAGGGCTGCCACAAACATTCGTGCACATACAGGTCCCTTTCCCTTCTTTAGTATCTCTTTGGGATATAAGCCCAGGAGTAACACTTATGCTTTAGTTTCAAAGATCAAACCCACAAAAGCGGGTAGAAATGCACAACTGGACAACAGTTTGTCTGAGAAAACAATCTGAGAAATTTCATGACCTCATGAATAGCATGTTTTAACCACCAGATTTTTAGTTTAACTGTCAAGAAACCAAATGCAAACTTATTTGCCATGAAGACAATGTTCAGGAAAAAGAAGAGGATTATACTGATGTGTGTGGTCTGCCCTGATGAGGTCACATTTGGAATGTTGTGTTCATTTGCATTTTTAAAAGGCTATTGATGAATCGGACATGGTCTTTGGGAAGGAAACCAGGATGGTAAAGGGCATCAGATTTGTCGCACATGGGGACTGGTTGAAGGAGATGAAAATCTTTAGCCTGGAGAAAAGGCATCTCAGTGGAATCATGAAAGCCATTGAAAATAAGAGGGGAATTAGACAAGTTTTGTTAGGAGCCAGAGACTAGCACTAGGAGCTCTGGTTGGGGAGGGAGGGAAGTTACAGAGGTGAACTTAAGCTTGATGTGAGAGGAAAGGAAGAATCCTAGAAACTGCAAGTACTCAAAGTGAGGCTAGAGTGACTGAAAAAGGAACGCTATCATTAAGGATGACCATCTCTTTGATATGTTGCAAAAAATTTCTGTGCAGGTAAGTCCTGGCTTAGATGACTGTAGAAGCCAAGCTTTTTTATAGCTCTGTTTCTGTGACACAAATTTCCTCTTAAGAATTAATATTTCATAGTATTGTAATAGAGAATGGGTAGCACCCCTCTGTCAGGAGAAACATTGAGAAAGCTTGACTTTTAATTGTTAGGGATGGAAAGTTTGCCCAGGATTTGTCTCTCCTGTCAGATATCAGGGTATGGAGATTTGAGCCCCACAGGTTACCATAGATATTCATATCCTCTGGATTCTAACTGTTGGATTTTGAAAATTGGCTGCTAAGTTCTTTCTTTTTTCTTTTTTGGGTAATTTTGCTGAACCCTTTGACAGTTAAAAACTCAAATTCATGATTTTCTGTTAGAGGGGATTTTACTGTATAACAATGTTTCTTACAATTTTAGTTTGTGAGCTTGTAGTGTCATAGAATGTTGGACACATATGCAGAAAGTTTCCTCTAATATAAGTGGTCAGGAAGAAAAGTATGCATTGTGGGATTATGTCAATAGTTGCTTTTTGCGATCCCCAATTCTTTTTCAAGAGATTCGTCAGTTATTACTATAATATAAGTTAGAAAGTTCTTCCAGGAATTGAAGGCAATGCCTGGTATAACATTTGCTGATTATATATTCTCTTCCTAATTTTGACTTGTTTAAATTTCAGAGCTACTCTCTTCTTTATAGTTACATGTTATTGAAACTGCTCCTATTTTCAACCACTAAGTCAAGAATTCTTTAATTTCTAATTTTTAGAAAAAAAAATTAACATTAAATTTTTATTTCCTAAATCCATTCGAAGATAGTTTTCAACATTCACCTTTCAAAACCTTGTTTTCCAAATTTTTCTCCCTCCCTTCCCACCTTCCTGCTCCCTGAGACAGCAAGTAATACAATAGAGAGTAAACGTGCCATTCTTCGAAACACATTTCCACAATTATCACGCGGCACAAGTAAAATCAGATCAAAAAGGGACAAATGAGAAAGAAAAAAAAAGCAAATAACAACAAAAAAGATGAAAATGCTATGTGTGAGTCATAATTAGTCCCCATAGTCCTCTCTCTGGATGCAGATGGGTCTCTCCATCACAAGTCTATTGGAATTGGTGAGGCAATAATTCTTAAGATGTTCCAGGGAATGGTCTTTTATTCACTTATTCAACTACATAGACACACAAGTCACATGAAAACCAAAACCACAACAAAAATGCTTGAATTCAAGGAATTTGCTTTTTGTTAACCAAGTGAAGCTGAGGCAGCAGTGCAATGTGCTTGAACCTAGTACAGGATGATGGAAAGAACTATGGATCTGTAGTAAGATCACATGAATTCACATCTTCCTTGTCCCTTGGGACTTCATGTCCTTGAGCATTTAGATTTCTCTGGCCCTTTATTTCCCCATTTCTAAAGTGAGTGGTCAGACTCGTTGGCTTCAAAAATCCCTTTCAGTTCTAAATCTCTGAACAAATGCTCACATGACTACACTGAATAAACAGTAAACTTATTTTCTAGAAAGAAATATTTTTGTTGCCCATCAATTGGAGAATGGTTGGGGAAATTGTGGTATATGAATGTTATGGAATATTATTGTTCTGTAAGAAATGACCAGCAGGATGAATACAGAGAGGGTTGGAGAGACTTAAATGAACTGATGCTGAGTGAAATGAGCAGAACCAAGAGATCATTATATATGTCATTCAGTTTCAATTGATCAATGATGGGCAGAAGCAGCTACACCCAAAGAAAGAACACTGGGAAATGAATGTAAATTGTTTGCATTTTTGTTTTTCTTCCCGGGTTATTTTTACCTTCTGAATCCAATTCTCCCTGTGCAACAAGAGAACTGTTTGGATCCGCACATATACATTGGACCTAGGATATACTACAACGTATTCAACATATATAGGACTGCTTTCCATCTGGGGGCGGGGGTAGAGGGAAGGAAGGGAAAAGTCAGAACAGAAGTGAGTGCAAGGGATAATGTTGTAAAAAATTACCCTGGCATGGGTTCTGTCAATAAAAAGTTATTAAAAAAATAAATATTTTTGTTTAATGGATGTAATGCTCCATATATGCCAGTTTTATTCTAATGCCTTATCTTGGCTTGGAATTGACCCATGGATATCAAGTTTATGCCAGTGAAATATAATATTTTATAGAAACTGCAAAGCTCAAAGCCTGGAAGCATGTTTCTCAGACTGCTAACTGAGCACCCACTTGTCTAAAGCTAAAGAAGAAACAGTTGAGTTGAGTCACTACTGAGTAAAGAACGATTTAGCCACAACCAGTGAAACAAAGGAAAGAATAATAATTTTAGTTGAATAATCCTTAGTCCTGGTCTTTCCCTTCTGCTTTCACCATGAAAATTTTAGAGTTCTATAAAGATAGGCAGAGGCTCCTAAGAAATACAATGTTTTTATGTAGCCAACTAAGAAATCTAGAAGTGATTTCTCTGTCAAACCACATAAATAATATTCTTGTAATAATTTGAAATAGTGAGAGTCAAGTTGCAGGTGAATAAAAGAATAGGTCATGGGTCCTTGGAAAGGCAAACAAGGGAGCTGAAAGTTTAGATTTTATTTTATGTCCAAAGACAAGTAGAAACATTATTCCATGGAGAGCTAATCATTGTGGTTGTGTTCTTTTGCAAGCCATGGTGATGTTAAGAAATGTTCTGAATAATTGAACAAAATCCTTCCAACTTTCCATTGTAAACTTTGATATTTGGAGATTTGAGTGTGAAAGTTGGTAAAAAAAAAAAAAAGACTGAAAAAAAAGGACAATGTCACAAACATAATAATTGAAAGGAAGGCAAAGATGTATATACATTGTGTATGAGAGTCATTCTTATGTAATAGGCATAATTTATTCCATTAGAGAGGGGGAAGATTTTGGACATGTCAAGCATTAATTAATAACAGAAAAGTTGAAAAGTAGGAGTGTGCTAGCAGGTCAGCACCAACTGATTACTGATGTGGAAGTCATGTCAAATACTACTATTTCTTTGTAGCTAAATGAGAATATCTAGACTAAAAAATCAAAATCAGTATCAAATTAAAAGAAAGGTGCAAGAAATAATGAATTGCAATCACTGACTTTAAAATGATAATTCATGTGAACCATCAATGAGGAGAGAGAGACTGAGAGACCAAAAGAAACAGAGACTGAGATGGAGACAAAGACAGAAAAACAGAGAGATGGCTTTGTTGTGGAAAATGAGAGGTCTCTGGAATCACTGGAACCAGAAAACCCTTGATCTTGTCAAGGGGAGAGAGATGGTAGACACATGCAATATCAGTTTATGCAACAAACATATTTTGAGACACTATGAAAAAAGATGGAGAGGTATTGCAAGGAATGTCCCTTTTCTTATTCCTCCTTTTAAAACTATTAAATCAAGATTTATTTTAATTTCTGAAAACTGGCTAAAATCATGTCCCTCCCATTAAATTGTCAATGTTTGTATAACAAATCCTTGAAGTTTAAACATCAAAAACTGTAGTGTGCTTTCTATAGCCCCCCCACGCTACGGCACCAAAATATTAGCTAGGCATCTGGCCTAGCTCTCTGGAGGATCTCGGGACCAGCCTCAGTCCTTGGTCTTAGTGGAGGAGTGATGAAGGCAGGAGACCCATGATGATGGTAAAAGAAGGAGTCCGTTTATTTCAAGTCTTCTTAGCCCTTAAATACCTTAATATGATTACATCATTACAGCACACTAAGCATGTGCCAACTACAGAACCATTACATTATCACATCACATTGCACAAGTGCTAACTATAAGCACCCTGCTATTGATATAGAAATACCTCTTACTGTAAGTATCTCTTGCTTCAAGTAGAACACAGGTGGTCACACCCTCCTTGACTTCTCAGGAAGGTTAAGAGCCATTAGGGGAGGTGGGGAGCCAAACCAGACATTATCAGCAGGTTCCCTCTGGGCTGAAGGGTCTTATACTTTACCCAGAGTTCCCCCACTATCTACAGCCCTCTACAAAAAAACAATAAACATCCAGTCAAAAAGTAATGACTTGATACCTTATAAAATACTAGTTACCAATAAAATTAAATACCCCCACAAAAAAACCCCACAGATGTTATAACAATAAAATAAGTGATTCAAGTTGAGTGTCATTTTACACTTATTCTAATAATAAGCATGGGTGCATGTTGCACTTTATAGTTATGTGCTTTGAATATTTACTTTGTAAATTCACTAACATTTTATCACTAGACTATAAATTATGGGTTTGCTGATTAAATGGTGCTTAAATATTAAAACAGGAAAGACAAAAGCAATAATCACACAAATTGCTTTGTTTTGTCAAAACAAGTCTTTAACAAAGTAGCCTAAAACACCTAATTTAAGTGAGTCACCTACTCATCCTCTATTAGCTTTTGACTTAAAAGAAATGATTATTTTTGTCAAAGGATCTCATTGTTTATAATGCTGAACTTTTGTTTTTAATTTAACGTTCACAGAATGTCTATTCTTGAACATTTTTATCTTTAAGGTACTGCACAATGAAGTTCCCTTTAAAATAAATTAACAGAAGTGATTTAAGAATGGCTAAGATCTTTCCAAATTCTTTTTTCTCTTTTGATTTATAAACTAAAGATGATCTATTATTTGAAAACCTAAAGAAAATTATATCCAAGTGTATTTTCCTAAAAATTCAATGTTTGTAATAATGTCTTTTCTTTTTTCTTTAAAAAAAAACATATGTATCCAAAATTCAGCTGTGTCATTTAGAAAGACAAACAGTACATGGGATTAAAAAAGGAGAAAAATTAAAATAAATTTAAACTATAAACCTAAATCTTTTTTTTTCAGTTTACAAGTATTATACACTTGGCATTAATATTGCAATTACACACCTGTAGCAAAGCTTACACTTTTTAACATATATGATTACATTTAAGATAAGTTAATTAAATTAAAAATAAATTATGTAATTCAATTGACGCTTACAAGCTTTTCCTCTGGGAAGCATTAGCTGAACTTTGGCTTTTTCTGTCCAACTAGTTAACTCTGATTATCTCCTTCCCCCTTCCCCCCCAACACTTTGAAAATGAAGTTGTTGCAATAGTTAAAGTTTTGTTTTTCTTAAGTGGAATCCAATCACTTTTACATATTTATTATTGTTTGCAGTTAATCATATTGTGGGGGAAGATTAGATACTACACTTTACATAGATTGTAAATTAGAAAGAATATTAGGAATAGAAATAAAGTTTAAGGAGTAAAGAAAGAATCAATTAATTTTGAAAACAGTACAATTTGGGATGAAAACATAGACATCACATGGAAATTTGAAAGCTATATTTTTGAACTTTTTTTTTCAAAAACCCTTAGAATTCAGGGCATGAAATAAATGTAAAGTTGAAAACAGTGCAATAATTTGGATCTAGTAAGAAACTTCTTTTTAATAAACAATTCCAAGTAAAATGAAGTTTCACAAAATCTTATCTTCAACAAAATATATTACAGTGTACATATCAAACACAAATTCTATCATTTCAAGGCATTAGAAAACAGCAAGTAATCTAATATATGTTAAACATGTGCAATTCTTCTAAACATATTTTCCCATTTATCATGCTGCACAAGAAAAATAAGATCAAAATGGAAAAAAAATGAGAAAGAAAAACAAAGCAAGAAGACAGCAACAGAAAAGATGAAAATGCTTTGTTGTGATCCACATTAAGTTCCCACAGTCCTCTCTCTGAAAGCACAAGTCTATTGGAATTGTTCTTAATCACCTCATTATTGAAAAGTCAATCAGAATTGATCCCTATTTAACCTATATCAAGGTGAGGTTGAAATGAGATCACAATTTAGACATAAAGAGTGATATTATAAGCAAAGTAGAAGAATAAAGGACAGTCTACCTCTTAGATCTGTTGAGAAGGAAGGAATTTCTGCCCAAAGAAGAACTAGAATACAATAAGGAATGCAAAATGGATAATTTTGATTATATAAAATTTAAAAGTTTTTTTTTTTTCAAACAAAACCAATACAGACAAGATTATTTAAGGGAAGCGATAAACTAGGAAAACATTTTTACATCCAAGATTTCTGATAAATGCCATATTTCTAAAATATATTGAAAACTGACTCAAATTTATAAGAATTAAAGCCATCCTCCAAATGAGAAATGATTGAAGAATATGAAGATTATTTTCAGATGAAGAAATTAAAACCACTTTTAGTCATATAAAAAAATTCTCTAAAGCATTATTCATCAGAAAAAAAGCAAATTAAGACAACTCTGAGGTACCACTACACATCTCTCAGATTGGCTAGGAAAAGATAATGATAAATGTTGGAGGAGATGTGAGAAAACTGGGACACTAATACACTGCTGATGCAGTTGTGAACTAATCCAACTATTTTGAAGAGCAGTTTGGACTATGCTTAAAGGGCTATCAAGTTTTGGATACTCTTTGATCCTGCAGTGTCTGCACTGTGATTTCATCCCAAAGATATCATAAAAAAGGTGAAAGCACACACATGTGCAAAAATGTTTGTAGCAGCACTTTTTGTAGTGGCTAGAAACTGGAAACCAAGTGGATGCCCATTAGTTGGGGAATGGCTGAATAAATTATGGTGTGTGAATATTCTACAAGAAATTATCAGTAGTATGATTTCAGAGAGGACCTGGAGAGACTCACATGAACTGATAATAAGTGAAGTGAGTAGAACAGAGAGAACATAGTACACAGCAACAAGATTATGCAATGATAAGTTCTGACAAATTGGCACTTTTCAACAAAGAGGTGGTTCAGGGCAGTTTCAATGGGCTTGTGATGAAGAGAGCCATCGGCACTTAGAAAGGACTGTGGGAACTGAGTGTGCATCCCAACTTAGTATTTTCACCTTTTTTGTTGTTATCGCTTGCTTCTTTGTTTTATTTCTCAATTTTTCCTATTTGAGTGGTTTTTCTCATGCAGCATGATGATTTTAGAAATATATATATATATATAAATATATATATATGAGAATTGTGCATGTTTAACATATATTCAATTAATTGCTTTTAAGGGAGGGGTTGTGGAAAGGAGAGATAAAAAATTTGAACACAAGGTTTTTGCAAGTGTGATTGCTGATTACTATGCATGTATTTTGAAAATTAAAAGCTTTATATAAAAATAAAAGAAAAAATAATTTTGTAGGATTCCTATTTTTCTAAATAGTTTTATAGTATTGAAATTCATTGTTTTTTAAATGTTTGGTAAAATTCACTTGTAAATCCATCTGGCCTGGAAATTTTTTTTAGGGTGTTCACTGATGTCTTGTTCAAATTTTTTTAAAATGGGATTTAGTATTTTATTTCCTTTTCTTCTGTTAATCTGGGATTTTTTTTTTTTTTGTAAATATTCATCTAGTTCACTTGTATTGCTAGGTTCATTGGCATACAGCTGAGACAAATAGCTTCTAATTATTCTTTTAGTTTCCTTTTCATTGATATTGAATTTTGATGCTGAGAATTTGTTTTTTTTCTTTGTGTTTAAAAAGTCAAATTAATCAAAAAATTACCTATTTTATTTTTTCATAATACCAGATCTTAATTTCATTAATTAGCTCAATAGTGTTCTTATCTTCAATTTTTAAAATTAATATCACCTTTGATTTCCAGAATTTTTAATTTGGTATTTAATTGGGGATTTTTAATTTATCCCTTTCCTAGCATCTTTAATTGCATAACCAATTCACTAGTCTCTTTTTTCTCTATTTTATTCATGTAAGCATCTAGAGATATGAATTTTTCCCTTATAATTGCTCTGGCTGCATCCCATACGTCTTGATATGTTGTCTCATTATCATCGTTCTCTTGGATGAACTTATTGTTTGTTTCTAAGATGTGGTTTTTGACACACTCATTCTTTAAGATTAGTTTGTTTAGTTTCCATTTAGTATTTAATCTATCTTTCCATGGCCCATTATTGCATCATGATCTGAAAATGAAACATTTATTATTCTCCCTTTCTGTATTTGATAGTAAGATTATTTTACCCAAACACATCATCAGGTTTTGTGTAGATGCATGTACTCCTAAGGAAAATATTTTTTTCTTTTTTCTTATAATAAAATAAATTTAAAAAAAAGAACAAAAGCCATATTCCTTTCTATCTCCATTTAATTTCTTCAGACGACTATCATATCTAACTTTTCTCAAATTCTATTCACCTTCTTAACTTCTTTCTTATTTATTTTGTGGTTAGTTACATAATTCTGACAAAAGTAGGTTGACATCTCCCATTAGTATAGTTTTGCTGTTTATTTCTTCCTCTAACTCACTTAATTTCTTCTTTAATAATTTGGATACCATTCTACTTGGTGCATATATGTTTAGTATTGATATTGATTCATTTTATGTTTTTTTTTTAGCAAGATGAAGTTTCCTTCCTTATCTCTTTTAATTAGATCTATTTTAAAATTTTTTTTTGTATTTGCTTTGTCTGAGATCAGGATTGCTGTCCCTGCTTTTGCTATTTCAGCTAAAGCATAATAGATTCTGTTCTAGCTTTTTATCTTTACTCTCTGTGAATCTCTTTGCTTCAAATGTGTTTCTAATAAACAACAAATTGTAAGATTCTACTTTTTAATCCATTCTGATATCTGTTTTCATTTTATGGGAAAGTTCATCCCGTTTACATTCACAGTTATGATTACCAGTTGTGTATTTTCATCCATCCTTTTTTCTTCCGTGTTTATACATCTTTTTCTTTTTTACCCTGTTCCTTCTCACCAATGTTTTGTTTCTGACCAACCCTGCCCTCAACTCGCCCTCCCTTCTATTACCCTTCTTCCCATCTCTTTTCCCCTTTCTCTTTCTACTTCCATATAGACTATAATAAAATTCTATACTTAACTGAGTATATATATTATTACTTCTTTGAACAAAATCCAATGAGATGACAATGAGATTAAAGTTCAAACAATATTCCCTCCCCTTTTTTTTTTTATTGTAATAGGTTTTGTGCATTTTCATGTGATATAATTTAATCTATTCTGTTTCCCCTTTCTTTTTCTCCCTGTACAATCCTTTTCCACCCCTTAATATTTTTAAATATTATCACATCAAAATCAATTTAACTACACCCTTCAACTCTCTCTCTCTCTCTCTCTCTCTCTCTCTGTATATATATATATATATATATATATATATATATATATATATATACCTATCTCCCATTCTAACTGCACTAGTAAAGATATAGCTCTCTAGAGCTACAAGTATCACCTTCCTATGTAGAGATGTAAACAGTTTAACCTTTAACCTTTAAATAACATTTTCTATTTTTTTTTCTTTGCTGTTTTTATTTTTATTCTTTTCTTGAACCTTATATTTGAAGATCAATTTTATGTTTAATTCTGGTCTTTTCACAAAAAATTTGAAAGCCCCTTATTTCATTGATCATCTTGTCTTTTCCCCTGAAAGATTATATTGAATTTTGTTGGGTATTTGAGTTTTGGTTTTAATCCAAATGCCTCTGCTTCATAGAATATCATATTCCAGGCCCTCCAATCCTTTAATGTAGAGACCTATATTTCCTGGGTAATCCTGATTGTGGCCCCTCAATATTTGAATTATTTCTTTCTGGTTGCCTGCATTATTTTCTTCTTTACCTTGTAATTCTAGAATATGGTCACAATATTCCTTGAAATTTCCATTGTGAGATCTCTTTAAGGAAGTGATTGATGAATTCTTTCAATGATTCTTTGCTCTCTGGTTCTAGGATATCAAGACAGTTTTCCTAGATGATTCCTTAAAAGATGATTTGTAGACTAATTATTTTAATCATGGCTTTCAGATTACCCAATATTCTTAAATTATCTCTCCTGAATCTGTTTTTCAGATCAGGTGTTTTCCCAATGAAATTAATCATTTTTTCTAGTTTTTTTTTTTTGTTTTTGTTTTTGTTTGTTTTTTTTGCTGTAAAGTCAGAAGCTTCCATTTGCTCAGTGTTACTGGATCACAGAACGTGTGTAACAAGGAATCATGGAAGAAGACTAGAAAGATAGCAAGAGATTAGGTTATTAAGCAAATAAAGCTATCTTCATTTAGCTTACCCCCAAATAATATAAGCATCCAACAAATAAGCATTAATTAAATATTTCTTACATGTTAAGCTCTATGTTTAATGCTGAGATTACAAGTCCCTAGTCTCAGAGAATTTACATTCTATTCTGCATAATTATTGCTTAGAGGAGAGCATTCTCTAGTTATTCTATGTTCAGAGCCCAACAGGCAGGCATACCATCCCCTGAGATGGATGGGCAAGCTGAATTGTGCCCTTTTTTGCCCCACCTAATGGCAGGTCAGTGAATATTTCACTCTCACTCCTTGGCTAAGGAATAAAATCCTTGGATTTTGGTTACTAAATAGAAAGCTGCTTCCTCCCTATTGTCACCAGGGTTTCTTCGGGTCTACTTTCTGAGCTGATGCTAGGTAAGTATAGGCTGCATTAGTCTTCTCATTATTTCGCTCTTTCTCTGGTTGAAAGATTTCCAAGTTCCCTGAGTGTCAGCTGATTTCTTCTAGCATTTCCAAGGATGGCTAAGCAGGCTGACATCCAACAAGCCTTTTCCCCACATAGACATGCTGCAGAAAATTATAAGCACACAATTCTCACAGCTTCTTGAGAGGGCAAGGGGCTGACTCAAGAAGAAGCTGTCTCATATTGGTGAGGTGCACATCTTCAATAAAGCACAGACTTGCACAGGATCTAATCTACACGATTCCTCCTTGACAATTAATTGCTGCTCAGCAGCTTCAAAGGAGAACACAGTCCTGCACATCAGAGCCAGTAGCATTGTCATGCATTGTGACTATAATACAGTGGGCTGCAGACTAGGAAGTGAACCCTAATTAATTTTCTTTCTGACACAATTCATTTCACTGCCACATTTCTCCTAGTGAGAGAACAATAAAATGATGCTCAACCAGTGAATAGGTAGAAAAGGGAAGACATTCTGAGAAGATATCTAGTGCAGACAGATGCTCAAGATTATCTACTTTTTGACTTTGGGGCCTGTTCTTATAAGGACTTTAAAAGGCTATCATTATTCCAGAGAGCATAAGAAGGAGGCTTGGTCCATAAGTTTTCTTGCAGTATTCAGATGGTAAACAATCCCAAACACAGACCATCCATGGATATATATCCATTAGTCAACAAATATTAATAAACTAATAAATATGTGGATAGTGTGGATGTAATTTTCCTAGATTTTAACAAAGCTTTTGACAAAGTATCTAATACTTTATTTTTAGATATAATAGTATCTATTATGGTAGAGAATAGAGATTTTCTAAGCTAAACCATAATGCCATTTGATAGCTCCAGAGTTTTTGTGGTCAAATCAAATTGTAACTGTCAATGATTCAATGTCTAATTTGACGAAGACTCTTGTGGTATACTTCAACAATCTGTGCTTGGATTTGTGATATTTTATAAGATACTTAGATGAATGGATATTTAACATATTTTTCACATTCAAAGATAAAATGAAGTTGGGCAAGATAGCTAACACAATAGATAAAAGAGTCAGGATCCAAAAAAATTCTTAATAGGCCAGTCATTGGACTGCATGTAGTTAGGTAAATTCTAAAAGAGTAAATGTTAGTTCTCCTTTGAATAAAAACATAGCAACAGGCAAACTGGATTCATCAAAAGAAGATGAAGGAATCATGCTTATGTAGCAGTTGTTCTAAGGGGAAAAAAAAGGAATTTGGGGTTTTTAGTGGATCACAAGCTCAATGAGAACCAACAATTTTATGTAGCATCCAAAAAAGTTAATGAGAACTTATGATGAATTAAAGAAGCATGGATAAATGAGATCAAAAATGCGTTTGCTACATGCTGTGGGTTAAGCACTGTGCTTGGCACTAGAAATAACAAATGCAACAAGACAGTCTCTGCCCTCAAGGAGCTTACACTCAGAAAGATAACATTTATAGAATTTTTAGAACACAGGGACAAAAAAAAAAAAAAAAAAAAAGAGGAAGGTTGAAATCAAAGAGAAGCAAGACTGAGGTGGTACTTCCAAAAATGGTGATCCTGAGCAGGGATTCACCAATGACAATAGGAAATTCATGTTGCTTACTAGAATAAGGAAGGCAGAAAACTGCCAATAGTTTTCAATTATTTCAAAGAGAAAAGAGATTAGGCTCATTCCCTTTGGTCCCAATGGGCTGAACTAAGAAATTGGAATAAGTGGAAAAGTGGCAACTTTGGACTCAAGTTCAGAAAAGGAACCCAAATAATATTGAGACCTGTCTCAATGGAAAGTTTTGTCTCTCAAAGAACTGGATTCCTCTTCTAGGAGATCATCAAGCACATCCTGAAAGGTCAATTGTTGAATCTGATAAAATTGTGATTCCTTCTAGGTATGGATCAAGAAAGATGGCTGCTCAATTCTCTTTAAACTCTTAAATTCTGTGATCCAAATAAAGATGATGAAGATATTGGGCCACATTGGACTCAGAAGCCTTCAAATTTCAGCCAGAATAATTCTTATTAGGTATAGCTCTGAAATGGTAAAAGGATATGAACAGAGACTTTTCAGTGAGGAGATTAAAACTAATTTTAGTTATATGGAAAAAAATGTTTTAAATCACTATTGATTAGAGAAATGCAAATTAAGATAACTCTGAGGTACCACTTTATATCTCTCAGGCTAAAATGATAGGAAAAGATAATGATAAATGTTAGAGGGATTGTGAGGAAAACTGGAACAACTAATTGTTTGTGAAGTTGTGAACTGATTCAACCATTCTGGAGAAGAATTTGTAACTATATCCTAAGGGCTATCAAACTAAGCATACCCTTTCATCCAGCAGTGTCTCTACTGGGTCTGTATCCCAAGAGATTATAAAGGAGGAAAAAGGGCCTACTTGCACAAAAAATGTATATAGCAGCCTTTTCTGTAGAGGCAAGAAACTGTAAATTGAGTGAATGAATGCCCCTCAGTTAAGGAATGGCTGAATAAGTTATGGTATATGAATGTAATGTGATATTATTGTCCTATAAAAATGACAATTTCAGAAATGATTTCAGAAAATCCTGATGAACTAATGCTAAATGAATTGAGCAGAAGCAACCTGTGTCAGGCTGCACAGAGCAGTAACAAGAATATGTGATGATCAGCTGTGAAGAACTTGACTCTTATCAATAATGAGATGATTCAAGGAAATTCCAATAGACTTGTGATGGAAAAAGCCTTTTGCATCCAAGGAGAGAACTATCAAGACTGAATGTGGATCACAGTACAGTATTTTCATCTTTGTTGTTGTTTTTTACTTTGTTTTTTTTCCCTTTTGAGTTAATTTTTATTGTTTAATATGAGGAATATGGATATAGATTTAGAAGAATTACACATTTAAATTATATCAGATTGCTTTCTGTCTAGGGGAAGAGGAAGATGGAGAAAGGGAGAAAAAAGAGGAACACAAGTTTTTTGCTCAGGTGAAAGTCAAAAACTATCTTTGCATGTATTTGGAATAAATAAAATTAATTTTGAAAAATGAATGTTGAAGGCTATATTTACTTATAATTCAAGAAAATAGAATATTTTTGAATAATTATAAAAGGAATAGATCTGCTCATGTCTCTCTTTGTTCTAAAATTTTTCAGACTCTCCTTTTAACCTAGTAGAGCCATTTTTTTTTCCTTCCTGGCATTTCAAGCCCTTTTAAATCTAGGTTGTCATCATATAGCTTGTCAATGTTATAATATATTGAACTTTTCTGTTCTTTGATATTCTCCAAATGCACTGTCTTTTCTTGATTCTATCTTGGCTCATTTTGTTTCCTAGGCCTGAGATAGTTTCTTTCCTTCTCTTTGATTGTTAAACTAAAGATCTATTCAAATGCTATCTCCTCCAGGAAACCTGATCTTATTTTCATGTTCTTCCTGTGACCTCATAATTCACTACATTTTTCAATTTTCTAATTATCTTATCCCATAATATTGGGCATTATAATTCACAGGATCATTTAATTAGGGATTCAAAATGCCTTCCAGGCAATTTAGTCAGCCTTCCTCATTTTAGAGTTGAGAAAACCCAGTCCCAGAGAAATTAAATGTTTAGTCAATGTCTCCATGTTGATTTAATTTGTCCTTCACTCTTGAAGAGAACCATGATATCAGGTAGGTGAAGCCATCACATGCAAGTGAATTGGCATGAGTAATGGAAGATTGTACAAAGTCATCACCTTCACTCTCTCTCCTCCAGAGTCATCTGGGTCTAGTAGACTGAAAATGTTGATAAGGATGACTGGGATAGCTCTGGATACAGTGGAAGATGTTAGTCTTTTAAAACAAATATCTTTAACAGGTCTTAGTATGACTGACACAATGCCTCAGCATATTATCCAAGGGCAGCCAAACAATAACACCATCCAGGACAACAACTTCTTCGTTAGCATATCCATCCCACCATCTACATTCAGATTTCCAGTAGATAGAATCAGGGTTGTACAGAGAATGCATTTTACTTTTCCCACATCCAGGAGGACCAATCAGCAGCCAGACATCATTTTTAAATTTTTTGGGAAGGAACATATTCAAAGTGGTAAGCTAATCCCTCAAGCACTTAAGAAATAAAAGTGCAAGGATGAGCTTGTGCTACATCACACAGCTTCTATGCCTCCAGCAGAGCAGGAGGCTGGCTGCTTCTCTGAGGTCATTTTGGGAATCCTGACCAGGTTGGCGACCAGCTTCCTATAAAGCTTTCAGCTTGGAGCAATATCCTTTTTCTACTGGCTGGAGGCCTTTGCTTTACTCAGGTCAGCAAGACCACACCAGACTTCTCAAAAGGGGGAGGGCTCTGGAAGACTTCTTAAAATTCACCAAATACTATGTAATTAAAATCCCCAGTAGCAACAAGGGTGCTTACATGATCAAGGTCAGTGGATGTTGGGTTGTTAATGGCAAATACCCATGGCTGAGGTTGTGGTACATTGTTTGGTACTGACACCATGCACTCTGTACCGGGGTCTGGGCCAAGTCTGCACATTTACTCATTTGGCAGCATGCCCAGAAGAAGGAGGAACAGAAAAGTTTCTCTCAAGAGAAATGAAGGAGACAGAGGGCTGGAAGAAAGAAATACAAATAGCAAAGGAACAAGTTAGTGAGCTAAGTAAATAGTAGTAACAAGTGATAAAGAGAATGTATCTTTAACTTAGTCCAAAAAATATCAATCTGGGAGAAGAAGACCCCTGGAGTTTCTGGTCAAAACAGAAACAATTACTATTTGCATTCACTCTGAGTCAAAGCAATGACTAAGTGGAGCTTGACCAGAGACCTCTGTTGGTCAGTCAATAAAAGCTAGAGTGATTTGGGTTTAAGACATGATCATTTAGAAAGAAATCAAGTTGATAAAATTCAAGATATCTTGTGAGGTTTTAGTAAGAGAAGCAAAGAGAGAGAAAAAGAAAGGGAAGGGAAGGCAAGGGAAGGCAAGGGAAAGCAAAGGAAGACAAGGGAAGGGAAGGGAAGGCAAGGGAAGGGAAGGGAAATCGGGGCAAGGCAAGGCAAGGGAAAGGAAGGGAAGGGAATGCAAGGAATGGCAAGGGAAGGCAAGGGTAGCAATCTTTATTGTCCAACTGTCCAGTTCCTCTTGCAAAATCTTGTGTTCCAAATATTCCTCTCCTCCCCCTTCCCTAGATGGCAGGTAAACCAATATATGTTAAATAAGTTAAATATTTATATATATATATATATTTATATATATCCAATATAGGAATACATAATTATACAATTATCCATAATTATACAATTATCTAGCTGCACAAGAAAAATCAAATCAAAAAGGAAAATAAATGAGAGAAAAAAATAAAATTCAAGCAAACAATAGAAAGATTGAAAATGCTATGTTGTGGTCCACACTCAGTTCCCACAGTCCTCTCTCTGGGTGCAGATGGCTCTCTTTATCACAAGATTATTGGAACTCATCTGAATCATAGCATTGTTTGAAAGAACCATGTCCATCAGAATTGATCATCATATAATCTTGTTGTTCAATGATTTCCTGGTTCTATTCATTTCACTTAGCATCAGTTCATGTAAATCTCCCCAGGTTTCTCTGAAATCATCCTGCTGATCATTTCTTATAGATTGGTATAGCACTAAATAAGTAGATTAATTTAGGTAGTATTGTCATTTTTATTATATCTGCTTGGTTTACCCATGAGCACTTGATATTTTCTCAATTGTTTAGATCTGACTTTATTTGTGTAGAAAGTGTTGTAGTTGTGTTCATATAGTTCCTGTTTTTCCCTTGGCAGGTACATGCCCAAATATTTTATATTATCAACATTTATTTTAAGTAGAATTTCTCTTTGTATCTCTTGCTGCTGGAATTTATTGATAATATATGAAAATGCTAATTATTTCTGTGGATTAATTTTGTATCCTGCAACTTTGCTAAAGTTGTATATTGTTTCTGGTAGTTTTTTAGTTGATTCTCTAGAGTTCTTTAAGTATACCATCATATCATCTGCAAAGAGTGATATTTTGGTTTCTTCATTACCTATTCTAATTACTTTAATCTCTTTTTCATCTCTTAATGCCAAAACTAACATTTCTAATGTAATATTGAATAGTAATGGTGACAGTGAGTCATCTTGTTTTACCCCAGTCTTATTGGGAATGGTTCTAGTTTGTCCCCATTTCATATGTTTGCTGATGGTTTTAAATAGATACTATTGATCATTTTAAGGATAAGTCCATTTATTCTTATACTCTCAGTGGTTTTTTTTTTTTAATAGGAATGGGTGTTGGATTTTATCAAATGTTTTTCTGCATCTATTGAGATGATGATATGGTTTTTGTTAATTTGGTTATTGATATAGTCAATTATGCTAATAATTTTCCTACTATTGAACCAGCCCTGCATTCCTGGTATAAATCCTACTTGGTCATGGTGTATTATCCTGGAAATGGTTTTCTGTCATCTCTTTGCTAATATTTTATTTAAGATTTTTACATCAACATTCATTAGGGAGAGTGGTCTATAATTTTCTTTCTCTGTTTTCAACCTATCTGGTTTAGGTATCAGTATCATGTGTGTATAATAAAAGGAATTTAGTAGAAGTCCTTCATTCCCTATTTTTTTTCAAATAGTTTATATAGTATCAAAATTAATTGTTCTTTAATGTTTGGTAAAATTCACATGTAAATCCATATGGTCCTGGAGATTATTTCTTAGGGAGTTGATTAATACCTTGTTCTATTTCTTTTTCTGAAATGGGACTATTCAAATAATTTATTTCCTCTTCTGTTAACCTTGACAACCTATATTTTTGTAGCTATTCCTCCATTTAACTTAGATTATCAAATTTATTGAAATATGGTTGAGCAAAATAACTCTTAATTATTGCTCTAATTTCCTCTTCATTGGTGGAAAGTTCTCCCTTTTCCTTTTTGAGACTAACAATTTTATTTTCTTCTTTCCTTTTCTAATCAAATTAACTAAAGATTTATCTGTTTTATTGTTTTATTTTTCAAAAACCAACTCAGTTTTATTTATTAATTCAATAGCTTTCTCACTTTCAATTTTATTAATCTCCCCTTTTTTATTTTCAGAATTTCAAATTTTGCATTTAATTGAGGGTTTTTAATGTGTTCTTTTTCTAGCTTTTTTAGTTGTAAGCCCAATTCATTGATCTTCTCTTTCTCTATTTTATGCAAGTAAGCATCTAGAAATATAAAATTTCTCCTTATTACCGCTTTGGCTGCATCCCACAAATTTGATATATTATCTCTTTATTGTCATTCTCTTGGATGAAGTTATTGATTGTGTCTACATTTTGTTGTTTCACCCATTCATTCTTTAGGATGAGATTATTTAGTTTCCAATTCCTTTTTTGGTCTATTTTCCCCTGGCCTTTTATTGAATGTAATTTTTATTGCATTGTAATCTGAAAAAAAAAATGTATTTGCTATTTCTGCCTTTCTGCATTTGATTTTGAGGTCTATATGTCCTAATACATAGCAAATTTTTGTATAGGTTCCACGAACTGCCAAGAAGAAAGTGTACTCCTTTCTATCTCCATTCAGTTTTTTTTCCAAAGTGCTATCATACCTAACTTTTTCAAAATTCTTTTTACCTCCTTAATGTTTTTCTTATTTATTTTGTGGTTTGATTTATCTAGCATACCTTTTGGGGCTTCATCTAAAGTTGATTTGCCTTTGGGAACCTCAGGGTTTGAGGTCTGTTCTCTTTCTCCATAAAAGTTGTCTATGATTAGAGTTCTTTTTACTTTTTTGCTCATTTTTTAAAATTTATTTTTTATTTTTATTATTTTTTAAAGTTGAGGTATGCTCTTAAGGCAAAGGAGGGACAGCTGCTTTAATTTCCGTGGGGCCTGTGTTTCTGACTGACTTCCAGTGCTGAGTAATTGTTACCAGGTAGCTAGTTCTTCCGTGGCTTAATGCCTTACAATTTGTCTTTTATATTGGCTTTTGGGTGTCTTGCAGCAAATCTCATAAACTACCCATCTGCAAACAGGGCAGAGTAATCTAAGAGACTCACAAAAGTTCCCTGCCTGTTTGAAACAGACCTGTTCTGAAGTTCTTCCAAGGTATCTTCTTCTGAAAATGTGTTGTGCTCCAAATATTTGTGGGTTCTATCACTACAAAACCAGTTTATTTTATTTTATTTTTTTTTTTTATTTAATAGCCTTTAATTTACAGGATATATACATGGGTAACTTTACAGCATTAACAATTGCCAAACCTCTTGTTCCAATTTTTCACCTCTTACCCCCCCCCCACCCTCTCCCCTAGATGGCAGGATAACCAGTAGATGTTAAATATATTAAAATATAACTTAGATACACAATAAGTATACATGACCAAAACATTATTTTGCTGTACAAAAAGAATCAGACTCTGAATTATTGTACAATTAGCTTGTGAAGGAAATCAAAGATGCAGGTGTGCATAAATATAGGGACTAGAATTCAATGTAATGGTTTTAGTCATCTCCCAGAGTTCTTTTTCTAGGTATAGTTAGTTCAGTTCATTACTGCTCCATTAGAAATGATTTGGTTGATCTTGTTGCTGAGGATGGCCTGATCCATCAGGACTAGTCATCATCTAGTATTGTTGTTAGTATATAATGATCTCCTGGTCCTGCTCATTTCACTCAGCATCAGTTCGATTGTAAGTCTCTCCAGGCCTTTCTGAAATCATCCTGTTGGTCATTTCTTACAGAACAGTAATATTCCATAATTTTCATATACCACAATTTATTCAGCCATTCTCCAACTGATGGACATCCATTCAGTTTCCAGTTTCTAGCCACTACAAAAAGGGCTGCCACAAACATTCGTGCACATACAGGTCCCTTTCCCTTCTTTATAATCTTTTGGGATATAATCCCAGTAGTAACACTGCTGGATCAAAGGGTATGCGCAGTTTGATAACTTTTGAGCATAGTTCCAAACTACTCTCCAAAATGGTTGGATTCGTTCTACAACTCCACCAACAATGAATCAATGTCCCAGTTTTCCCACATCCCCTCCAACAATCATCTATTTTTCCTGTCATCTTAGCCAATCTGACAGGTGTGTAGTGGTATCTTAGAGTTGTCTTAATTTGCATTTCTCTGATTAATAATGACTTGGAGCATCTTTTCATATGACTAGAAATAGTTTCAATTTCTTCATCTGAGAATTGTCTGTTCATATCCTTTGACCATTTTTCAATTGGAGAATGGCTTGATTTTTATAAATTAGAGTTAATTCTCTATATATTTTGGAAATGAGGCCTTTTATCAGAACCTTTGACTGTAAAATATTTTCCCAGTTTATTGCTTCCCTTCTAATCTTGTCTGCATTAGTTTTGTTTGTACAAAAACTTTTCAGTTTGGTATAATCGAAATTTTCTATTTTGTGATCAGTAATGATCTCTAGTTCTGCTTTGGTCATAAAACCTTCCCCTTCCACAGGTCTGAGAGGTAAACTATCCTATGTTCCTCTAATTTATTAATAATTTCATTCTTTATGCCTAGGTCATGAACCCATTTTGACCTTATCTTGGTATACGGCGTTAAGTATGGATCAATGCCTAGTTTCTGCCATATTAGTTTCCAATTTTCCCAGCAATTTTTATCAAACAGTAAGTTCTTATCCCAAAAGCTGGGATCTTTGGGTTTGTCAAAGACTAGGTTGCTATATTTGTTGACTGTTTTATCCCTTGAACCTAATCTATTCCACTGATCAACTAATCTATTCCTTAGCCAATACCAAATAGTTTTGGTAACTGCTGCTCTATAGTATAGTTTTAGATCTGGTACAGCTAGGCCACCATCATTTGATTTTTTTTTCATTAATTCCCTTGAAATTCTTGACCTTTTGTTTTTCCATATGAACTTTGTTGTTATTTTTCTAGGTCATGAAAATAGTTTTTGGGAGTCTGATTGGTATAGCGCTAAATAAATAGATTAGTTTAGGTAATATTGTCATCTTTATTATATTTGCTTTCGCCCTATCCAAGAGCATTTAATATTTTCAATTGGTTAGATCAGACTTAATTTGTGTGAAAAGTGGTCTGTAATTTTGCTCATAAAGTTTCTGATTTTCCCTTGGCAGATAGATTCCTAAATATTTTATATTATCAGTAGTTACTTTAAATGGAATTTCTCTTTGTAACTCTGACTGTTGGATTTTGTTAGTGATATATAAGAATGCTGATGACTTATGTGGGTTTATTTTATAACCAGCAACTTTGCTAAAGTTGTGGATTATTTCTAATAACTTTTTAGCAGAATCTCTGGGGTTCTCTAAGTATACCATCATGTCATCGGCAAAGAGTGATAATTTGGCTTCCTCATTGCCTATTCTTATTCCTTTAATCTCTTTCTCAGCTCTTATTGCTATAGCTAGCGTTTCTAATACAATATTAAATAGTAACGGTGATAGTGGCAACCTTGTTTCACTCAGATCTTATTGGGAATGGTTGCAGTTTGTCTCCATTACATATGATGCTTACTGATGGTTTTAAATAGATGCTGCTGATTATTTTAAGGAAAAGTCCATTTATTCCTATACTCTCAAGTGTTTTTAATAGGAATGGATGTTGGATTTTATCAAATGCTTTTTCTGCATCTATTGAGATGATCATATGGTTTTGTTAATTTGGTTATTGACATGGCCAATTATATTGATAGTTTTCCTAATATTGAACCAGCCCTGCATTCCTGGTATAAATCCTACTTGATCATAGTGTATTATCTTGGAGATGATTTTCTGTAGTCTTTTTGCTAATATCTTATTTAAGATTTTAGCATCAATATTCATTAGGGAGATTGGTCTATAATTTTCTTTCTCTGTTTTCAGCCTACCTGGTTTAGGTATCAGTACCATGTCTGTGTCATAGAAGAATTTGGTAGGACTCCTTCATTCCCTATTTTATCAAATAATTTATATAGCATTGGGCCAATTGTTCTTTAAATGTTTGGTAAAATTCACATGTAAATCCATCTGGTCCTGGGGATTTTTCTTAGGGAGTTGTTTAATTGCCTGTTCTATTTCTTTTTCTGAAATGGGACTATTCAAGCAATTTACTTCTTCCTCTGTTAGTCTGGAAGTCTGTATTTTTGGAGGTAGTCATCCATTTCACTTAGGTTATCAAATTTATTGGCATAAAGTTGAGCAAAATAACTCCTTATTATTTCTCTGATTTCCTCTTCATTGGTGGAAAGTTCTCCTTTTCATTTTTAAGACTACTAATTTCATTTTCCTCCTCCTTTTTCTAATCAGATTTACCAAAGGCTTATCTATTTTATTGGCTTTTTCATAGAACCAACTCTTAGTTTTATTAATTAGTTCAATAGTTTTTTACTTTCAATATTTTTAATTTCTCCTTTTAATTTTAGAATTTCCAATTTAGTATTTGATTAGGGGTTTTAATTTGGTCTTTTTAGTTTTTAGTTGCAAGCCAATTCATTAATCTTTTCTTTCTCTGTTTTATTCAAGTAAGCCTCTAAGGATATAAAATTCCCTCTTATTACCGCTTTGGCTGCATCCCACAAATTTTGGTATGATGTCTCATCATTGTCATTATCTTGAGTGAAATTATTAATTGTATCTATAATTTGCTGCTTCACCCAATCATTCTTTAAGATGAGATTGTTTAGTTTCCAATTACTTTTTGTTCTATTTCCCCTAACTTTTTGTTGAATGTAGTTTTTATTGCATCATGATCTGAAAAGAAAGCATTTACTATTTCTGCTTTCCTGCATTTAATTTTGAGGTCTTTATGTCCTAATATATGGTCAATTTTTGAATAGGTTCCATGAACTGCTGAGAAGAAAGTATATTCCCTTCTATCTCCATTCAATTTTCTCCAAAGATCCAACATACCTAATTTTTCTAATATTCTATTTACTTCTTTAATTTCTTTCTTATTTGTTTTGTGGTTTGATTTGTCTAATTCTGAGAGTGCAAGGTTGAGATCTCCTACTATTACAGTTTTGTTGTCTATTTCTTCTTGCAACTCTCTTAACTTCTCCTTTAGGAAGTTGAGTGCCATACCACTTGGTCATATATGTTTAATATTGATATTGCTTCGTTGTTTATGTACCCTTTAGCAGGATGTAGTTACCTTCCTTATCTCTTTTAATTAGATCAATTTTTACTTTTGCTTGATCTGAGATAAGGATGGCTACCTGCTTTTTGACTTCACCTGAAGCATAATAGATTTTGCTCCAGCCTTTTTACTTTTACTCTATATGCATCCCCCTGCTTTAAATGTGTTTCTTGTAAACAACATATTGTAGGGTTCTGACTTTTGATCCAGTCTGCTATCTGCCTCCTCTTTATGGGGGAGTTCATCCCATTTACATTTACGGTTAGAATTACTAAATCTGTATTTCCTGCCATCCTAATAACCCCAGATTGTGCTTTACTTATTCTTGCCTCCCCCACCCTCTTTCCCCTTTTAAACTTATGTCCCCCTCTTGTATCACGATACTTATCCTCTTTATAATCCCTCCCTCCCCCCCCTTTGAGTCTTTCCCCTTCCTTCTCTACAAAACCAGTTTAGACACTTGATCTACTGATAGTTTGAATGAAAGGTCACAGGAAGTCACTAAAAGTCATGCCTTCTCTCTGCCATATTGGCTCCATCCCCTTGTCCTTGATTCTCAAAGAGAACCATGTCATAGGAGAGGTGATGTCATGAAAAAACGTAGTGAGGTTAGGAGGATTACAAATAAGGTCCTTAGACTTTTCCCTGGGCACCATTTGTTATTTTGAGGAAAAAGCTCATTTGCCTACAAAACTTTCAAAGATGCAGGAGGAAAGAGTCCTTTTTCCAACTAAACTTTGGGTTTCTTGAACTGCCAAGCACAGTGCTCAGTAACTCAATAAATATTTTTTGATTTCATGGGAGAAATGATGTTCAGTGAAACAGTAGTAGATGGGATAAAAGAACTGATTGATAGTCTCCTAAATATTTACTAAATTCTAAGAGAAAATTGACTACATGTTCACTGGGTTGAATCTGTTTTTGTGATTAATTTCCAGATACTAGCAGACAGAATTCACTGAAAGCTACTGTTTTTGCAACATGGACAGAGATGAGACTTTTTGAAAGAACATGGTTATATGGGGAATATTGTCCAGTGCGATCAATACTTAGGAATGACAAAATAATTAGAGAGTTAGAGAAATCCATCTACCTTATTCAGTGAGTAATCTCTGCTAACACATCAGAGAAAGAAAACAGGTCATCTACAGACTTGGTTTCAATAAAATCAAAAGCAACTGAAAGATAAGAGAATGTTTTAGAAAGACGAAAAAAAAAAAACCTTTTGGACTTTTCAAGTGTGTTGTCAGTAAGGTGAGGATTGATTATCACTTATAGTCAGCAAGAAGAAATGTAAGATTGTAAAAAGAGGATTGCGATATGCATATCTTTTTTTCACTGCAAATATAAAATGTTAAATTGTGCTGTGGTCAGAAATGAAAAAAAAAAAAAGGAAACAAAGGGTGAATTGTAGAGTGAATTCCCAAGGATAGAGATATTCTATTAACTATTTGCAAAGAGAATTCTTTGATAAATCTTGGATTGATTAAAATACATTATATTATCTTGCCATAGTTCTCTTTTATTGTGCTGACCCAATTTCCCTAATTGTCCTATTCATTTATTCTGCCTCAGGTTATAACCATTCCCTCTTAAAGTTAGGATAGAGATCTTATATCTTAGACCTTAGGCTATAATCATTCCCTCTTAATGTTTGATGGGATAAGTCTTTATCCATTTGAGACATCATTAGAATATCAGGAGCCTCTCCAGAACTTTCCTCCATTATGTCATCCTAGGTGCCTGCCTACATTATGTCATCCTCATCCTAGGTAACTCTCCCTACTAGGTCATCTCCATCCAGGTCATTATGTCATCTTTCTTGTAACCCTGTAAAAGAATCTTGTATCTGACATTCATTGCTGGATTCTTTGAGATAATAGTCTCATTCAGCCCTGGGACCAAACCATGGATCCATTTGGTCCCAGTAAATCTCTCCCATTTAATAAATTATTAAATATTCTTTAATCTCTATCTTGCTCAGTTTCTCCAGCATTACAATATTTGAGATAAAAGCAATCATGACACCATGGATGACAGAGTTAACTGGTTGCTTCTCAATTTTTCTGCTTTCTAAAGAAGAAATTCAGAGCTGAATCCTTCCCAGGTTTTTCTTATTCCTTCACGAGAGATAGCTTATACTATCTTCTGTAGTCCACACTTTCTCCTTCCTATACCTTTTCTTTTTGGAGATTTATACAATAGCAAACCTGGGCAAACCCATGAAACCTGAACAGTCTACCAATGCCATGTCAAGAAATTAAATTACTTTCATTTGAATTGTCTTTGGAGTATTCTGAAGATCACCTGGCCAGGTGATCACTATCTTATCTGATAGTAGACACTGAATTTCTTTGTAGAACTAAACTTCCAAGTATTCCAACTCTACTGCAGAGAGCCCAATTCAATTGAGTTGAATGCATTGTTCGAATGTCAAATGTATGCTTGCCAAAAAAAAATAATAAGAAGAAGAATTCACACAGGGCAAGTGCTCACAAGATGTTCAGAAAAAACAAAAGAAAGCAAAACAAAACAAGACAAGACACTTTCAATGTCTCTCTTAAAAAATTTTAGAATTATTTGTATGACATGGGAGACAATGGATCAGGACCACTTAGCATGATGTGTTTTCATTAACAAAGCGCTCTATAAGCAAGGCACAATTGAATTGGACCAGGAAAGAGAGAGAGAGAGAGAGAGAGAGAGAGAGAGAGAGAGAGAGAGAGAGAGAGAGATTTAAAATTAGAGTAGCCATCCAAAATGTTCATAGGGACTAATTGTGTCTGATCTGTGGCAGAGCACTCTGAGCTTGTCTTGGTATGATGAGTCAATGTTGGACAGTGTAACTCAACTAATATAATGAGGTCATTTTGGTGCTCTTTCAGAATGAGGGACAACAACCAAGCAATCAATGTAGAAATTTAGTCAATCACACCTTGTTACAATAACTAGCTCACTTTTTAACTCATATTCAATGCAATGGCTTTCAGGACCACATGATATCCTTTTCTTTTTATGACATCTATATTAAAAGAAAAATTATAAATTTAATCATCATATCTCAGTGCTTCCAGATGAGAAAATTTCTAACCGTCTAGACAAAGGTTTTCCACTCTTCCATAATATAAAATATGTTTATCAAGACATAGCTCAGTGCTTGAGAACTTAGATTTATTACTTAGAAAAAATTATAAATAAAATGCTTATTTATATATTATATATGATAATTATTTTACATTTGTTTATATTTGCCAACACATCACAGTGCCCACTGCTTGGCATAGTGCCTGACAAATAGTAGATACTTTGTAAATAGATGTAAATAGATGGTTTGACTAATCTCTGACTATGCCTTGACTTTGTATGTTCAAAGTAAAACATGATAGGAGTGGGATTGTTTTTATAAAATAAAAAAGCAAACATATATCACAGTAGCTCTTATTAATCAGGGATGGAGAAAAGAAATTGAGGAAAGATTGGAAATTTTCAGGAACTTCTCTCAGTAATTGACAAAGTGATTACACTCTGTAAATGTAGTCCAAATCCTCGGTCTTTGCCTTCTTTATCATATCTCCATCTTCCTCTTCCTCCCTCTTTTTACCCAATGTTCGTGTGCCTCCAATTCTTTCCATTCCTGTTTGTTAATTCTGATGAGGCTCTGAGGATTTTCTCCAGGGCTATTTCATTGTCTCAGCTCTTGTGTTACCACACTCCCTTCTGTCAGTCTGTTTCCTTTCAGACTGTATATGCATGTTTTTTTAATAACCTTAGGTCAAACTCAGGTCTACCTTCTCGCTTTAAAACTGTGATCATCTGAAATCACTCTTGGGGATGAAACAAAATTCTTGCCTGTTGTAACCCACAAATCCAAAGAAATCTATGCCTTTTCAAATTGTTATCCTACACTTAAAAGAACTAATGTAATCTTTGGAGGGGTAGTTTTAGTTTGCAGAAATGAGACTTCATGTAGAGAATTGTTTTCAGCTCTTGATAACTATGCTTCAAAAAGGATTGACAATCTAGAAAGAACCCAGGCAATGGAAAGCAGAGTAGAACCTAAAGTTCATGTATCATGAAGATTTTTTTTTTTAAATTGGGCATGTTAATCTCAAGATATTCAGGAAGGCATTAAAGCTATGTTGAATGACTTAGCATTCATGGGGAACAGAGAATAGACTTGTTCTCTCTAGCCACAGAAAGGACTCTAAGCAATGTAAAGAAACTGAAATGCAACCAAAATTATGTTTTGAAGAGCAAAGCAGTTGAGGCTGCATCCAAGAATAACTTACCCAGAAAAGTTAAGTATAATCCTGAATGAAAAAAAAAATGGATATTTGATATGCTGAAAGACTTTAAGATGTGGGGAAATTAGCAAGTAGTAACTAAAACATTGAATGTGGATGGAATGTTTATAACAGCTGTTTTTGTAATACAAACAACTGAAAATTATAGGGACACTCATCAATTGGGGAATGGCTGAAAAAGTTAGGGTGTACAGATGTGATAGAATACTATTGTGCTGTAAAAATAATGAGCTTAATAATCTTAGAAAGACAATGAAAAACTTGCATGAAATGATGAAAATCAAGGTGAGCAGAACAAAGAATACTATATAGAAGGAGTAATATTGTTTTAGTTTTTGTATGTGTCACTTTATTATATAGCTTGATAATGTTCTATCAATGATATTTGATGAAAAAAATTCCCCACTCATCACCCCAGGTATTTTAATAGTTTCTTATTTCTATTTCTATTTCTGTTATTTAATTTTTAATGCATTTATTTATTTAAAACAAAAATAGAAAAAAAAAAACAGAAAAAGAGAGAAAACATTGTTATGCATAGCAGAATATAAGAAAGGATCCAAACTATGTAGCAGTAAAGTTCCATTTCAAGAAAGCATATAGAATAAGAATATATTGTATTTAGAAACATCTGTCTTTTTTTGTTGTTGTTGTTGTTGTTGTTTGTTTGTTTGTTTCCTTGTAGGCTGTCTTTTGTTCTTTGCTGTGCACTTTTTTACTTTATTCTTTGTTTCTCCTTTCTTCCTCCACACCTCTCCCAAGGTAGTATTCTATCCCACCTATACACCCCAAAACTAATTTTTTTTGTTAAATTTGTACATTTCACTTAGATTGATAGATTTTTGGCATATAAATTGGCAGAATAATTTCTAATATTGCTTTCATTTTCACTTGATTGGTGGTAAATTAATCCTTTTAATTTTTATACCAGTAATTTGATTTTTTTTCTTTTTTAAATATCAAATTTACCAATTTTTTAGCCCTTTTCTCATAAAACCAACTCATTTAATTAGTTCAATGGTTTTCTTACTTTCAATTTTATTGTCTCTTTCATTTTCAGGATTTTCAATTTAGTGTTTAACTAGAGGCTTTAAGTTGTTGTTTTTATTTTTTTAAGTTAATGGCAAATTCATTGATCTGTTTTTTTATTAGTGTAAACATTTAGAGATAAAGAATTTCTCCTAAAACAAATTTTATCTAAGTAGCTACATAAATAAAGTAGAAAAAGAGATCAATGAATTTGTAGGCATATATATGTATATTATATATAAAAGCTAGAAAAAGAACAAAATTAAAGAACACCAGTGAAATACCAAATTAGAAATTCTGAAGGTCTAAGGAGAGATTAATAAAATAGAAACTAAGAAAACTATTGAACTAATAAACAAAACTAAGAATTGGTTTTATGGGGAAAAAAACTAACAAAATAGATAAATCTTCAGTTAATTTGATTAAGAAAAGAAAGAAAAACCAAATCACCAGCATTAAAAATGAAAGGGGTAAACTTACTACCAAGGAAAAAGAAATTAAAGCGATAATTAGGAGCTATTTTGCCTAATTCTATGATAGCAAATCAGATAATCTAACTAAAATGAATGAATATTTACAAAAATATAAATTGCCCAGATTAACACAACAGGAAATTAAAAAATAAAAACTTAAATAGTCCCATTTTAGAAAAAAGTACTTGAATAAACCATTAATGAAATCCCAGTGCTAAGGAGAATGAATGTAAATCAACACATAAAGCAATGTATATTACAAATAGATAAAGACACAGAATAATGGGGTGTATATAGTGCAATAATAGTGTGGGAGGCATATAATATAATAATAGTGTAGGAGGTAGGGAATGAAACATGGAGACAAGAAGATATCAATCCAGACCTGCCTATGACAATGAAGATCTGTGTGAGCCTGGGCCATAAAAGTCACTTATCTTCTCTCAGCCTCAGTTACCTTCTCAGGTACCTTTAGTACCTATTACTCAACTCAGAATATCCCTGATTTTTCAATTTATTAAGGGTAGTTAGAAGTTCTCTTACTATCTCATTTCTCTTGGAAATGGCCTCCCTCTTACCTATATTTAGTCAATCATTTCCAGTGTAGTTGTCATACCCTTTGTTAGAGAAAATAGAAGAAAATCACTCTCCTATCCCCATTATAGTTAGTCTTGAGAAGCACAGCCTTAGTTTGGAGAAGCTGTCCAAGACTCTTGCCTTTGCTCCTTCTGCTTCTGTGGGATTGTTTCATGAAGCTAGCTACCATGTATCTACCAGAACCTTCCTTCATTTTTGCAGTAGAAAAAAGAGGCATATCACCCCTCCTGCTCTTCCTCTGTGAACTGTCCCTATGATCCACTCCATAAACCCTAGTGATCTTACCATCTCTTAAAAAAGCAGAGGGAGAAATGGAAAGCTTTCTGGACACATCTTCTCTTAAAATCTTAACTACCTCTTTTCTTAGTCCCTTGTTGTGACTTTTAATGGCTTTTATTTCCTAATGCAATATGCTTTCACTTTTTCTTTCTACAATTCACCTGATTTTTTTTCTCCTAGTTATTATATCCACTGTTCCTGGGAACAGGCTGTAACAAATGAAATAAAAAAGAGGGATTGAAAGAACAAAAGGAGTCAAATATATCACATGGAAAATGTATGATGTCATAGAAAAGGTTAAGGGAAGACTGATAGATGCATAGTTCTTGCTCTCCAGGTGTGCCCTCTGGATGATGGGAGAAAACAAGGGGGAGTCTAGTGGGTTGAATGGTTTCCTCAGGGGGTGGAGGTAGCTCACGTAGAGACAGCATACAGGGTGGGCTGAGATGGATAGGTTATGACAAGCAGCATTGGAAAGAATGCTCAGATTAAGGAATGCTATAGCCCCTTGAGAAGTATTTATTTGTGCATCTTTTTGCCTTCAATTTTTGAATCTAGTAATGCTTTCTTTACTTTTTCAATGTCTCTCAGTTTAATAGGAGAAAATCTACCAAAAAAAAAAAAAAAAAGAACTCTCCCTCACACACATGCTGCTCGCTAGCCGTAGGCACATGGAAACACTTTGTTTCTTAGTCTTTGATTGATTGCCACTTTAAGTTGTTTAACATTTTCCTGTTTGGTCATTTTGCATGTTGAACATAATGGGTAGTTTTGTGTTCTTCTGAAGATGAAACTGGAATTGTTGCCTTTTGCTGAATAGCCAGCTATTTTCTTTGATATTTAGCATAAGCTTTGCAAGATATGTGATTTTAGGAGAGAGGTTCAACAGCAAATCTTTGCTTCCTGGAATATCATATTCCGATCTTCCCTTTTAATTTCTAGTAAGTAAGCTATAATTCTATTATTCTATTTCGTAGCCCATGGAATTACTTCAAAATTTATCTCGACATGACCAATGGTAAATTATTTTCTGTGTTATTGTCTTCTAAAAAAGAGATGAAGGCACCCAACCCTAGGTTCTCACAGATTTTATAAAGTCTATAGCAGAGGGCAGCATCAAATGATCTTAGAACTCACACAATTGAACTGGCCCTTGGTCTTGGTACTTAAAAAGGAGATGAGAAATTGGAAGAACACACACACACACACACACACACACACACACACATTCACTCATATGCATTCGCAGTGAAGAGAAAGCTACAGAAACTTAGAAGGGAAAAGAACACAGAGATATTGGGCTGCACATGAATCTAGGGAGAAATCTGAGCATGCAGGTACTGTTCAGAGTAGGTATCTTACATAGAGAACGGTCCAATATGATTTAACCCTATAATATGTAGTCTGGAATAGATTCATTAATCAGTTGTGGGGCTGAAATGAACAAATTAAGGAATTACTTTATGCTTAGCACTACAGTAAGCAATTAATGAGAGAGAGGGAGGAGGGGAAAAGAGGAAAGGAGAGGGGAAGAAAGGAAAGGTGAGGGAAACAGAGTAAAGGAGAGAGAGGGTGAGAAGAGAGAGAGAAGGAGGGGGAGGGAGAGAAAAAAGGCGAGAGACAGAGAGGGAGGAAGAAAAAGAGATTTAAAAAGAGAGAAATAGGAGATGAGGGAGGGAAAGAAGAAAGGGACATGAAAAGGGAGAGGGGGGCATAGAAAGTAATCTCAAGAGATTAAAAAAAATTAATAATTGAAAAAAGATGAGAGATAAGATTCTAAGGGTCTTTCAGTCCATACCACCTTTATAACTTAAAAGGGGAAAGAAAAATCATCATGTCAGGGAGCCACATGCCCTGAGAAACAAGAAAAACATATTTCTTTGCTGATACTTTTAATCATGCAAAATTTCTAAATCTAGCAGGAGCAAGGGGAATTTAGAGGGAAATGCTATTTGATGTCATCAAGGAAAAAAGCATCATTTCGCTGACTGCCAATGGACTTAGACAGATTTCCTTTATATATACATTTCTGACTACATGAAAAAAGTTCTTTTACCTCATCTTGTTAACCTGAGAGCTTTCAGTGGAGTTGAGACCTCTTTGAGACAGTCTTGGGCCAAGTACTGAAGGGAAAGTTCTTTTTGCATTGAAACAAGCCCAGGAATCTTTACAAGACTCTCCTGGGAGAGAACTGAAAGCTGAGCCCAATTTATTGCACCAGTGACTGGGGTCCAATTAGCAGCCATGCTGCACTAGTGCCATGACTATCTGTGTATTCTAGTGCTTGCTCAGTTGGTCCCCTTAGGCTCCCATCTCTTAACTAGTCATCTTCTTTTTAAAAGACTCTCAAAAAAAGATGGAAACAAAGCTCTAAAAAAGACAACGTGCTGTGAGTATGATTTCTGGTGTTTTGATGTTCATTGTCCTGCTTCAAGCCTATTTGACCAATTATTATTAGCATCATTGCTAACCTAAGCATGACTGTTAGTGTTTTAATGTACCCTATGGTCATTGGTGATGAAGGGGGAAAAGGTCATTAAAACAATATTCTAAAGCTCCACTGCACGAATTTCTTGACCAGGGTGACCAATTTATATAATGCAAAACTAGGACATGATTTCTTTTCCAGAAAGATTGGGGGAAATGATCAAATATCTAAAAAATTGGGAAGTGTACACCCCTCCACACTGGTACATGCAACCAACCAGATTCAAGATCATTTAAACAACATTTATTTTTTTTTTAATGGAAAGACATATGTCTCATTTTCAAGTATATTCTTAATTTGTTCCACTTTTGCCTCCAGATGAGCTCTTTTCCGGGTGAGTTCTTTGAACAGAATGGAAAATGCTAGGTCTTTGTTTTCATTAAAATTCTTAATTTATGATCAGAGGGCAAAGGTTGACCTCCCAGGTATGAATCAGACCAAGTGGTTTCTAAATCCTTTATTCTTCTGACATTTTATGATAGCAACAGAAATGAGAGGGGTTCTTTTTGGGCAAACAATTAATTCAACAATCTTTCTTTAATAGGAAGGGAAACTGAGGCCCTGACAGTGGAAATGGATTATGTAAGACCATACAGTTTGGATACAACTGAGCTGAGCTACAAATCTTTGGACTCCAAAGTCGGCCAAGATTTTTCTTTGGTAGTGTGGCATGGCTTCAATCCATCTTCCAGCTGGTATTCCAGAATTCAACTCTTATTGGGCAGCACAGCCTAAAATCCTCCTCTTGCTGCTCTTCAGTCCATGTGTTTGCTGGGCAAACCATGTACTAACTCATGTGACTTAACATAGTAAGGGCAATAACTATAATTCAATAGTTTTAATATTGACTTGGAAGAAGATATCACAAAGAGAATACTATTCCTGGAAAATGTAGTCATCACCCAAACATGCAGGCACATTGAGTCATTTTCCAATCTACCATTCCATGAATGATGATTTGGAATGATTCCATTCCATTTCCCAGCAGTCACACATCTCTGTCAAGGATGTCTATGGAGATGTTCAGGTCCATAGGAAGAATGCCTCTATATTTGCCCTTATTCTAGGAAGGAACTGTAATGAGCCTCTTTGAGGGTGACTGACTCCTTGATCTTCAGGTTGTTTTATTATGATCAGACAGTAAACAGATTTAATTGGTTTGGGAATCCCTACTGCTTGGGAAGATGGGCTCTCACTCTGCCAACAAAATCTCAGAATCTATTTGTAAAGAAATCACTGGGAGGATTATTACACTTCAAGGGGAGATAAAGACAAGAGACAAAATGTGCAGCCACTACTCATAAAAGCCATCCTGCCTAATGTTGTCATTAAACAGAGCTATGGAAGCTAGCATATTGGGGCTGGAAACCTCTGGGGTCTGATTGTCTGGGGCACAGCTGCTTTCTGGTTGGGTCAATAGCAACGATAGCTGGAGACCACAAGGCTTGGGCAATAATCTCATTCTAGATGGAACTCTGCACTCTATGGCTAAAGGGAGAGGGCAAGAATAGTGAAAGGAGGCTTGCCAGTTCTACATGTCTTCATGTTGCTCTGATTCCAATTCTCTAGGACCCTTTTCCAACCCAATTTCATATGGTATCCATAGCCAAAGCAACCTTTATAGTGATGTACCTAGAGTCAAAGGTATTACACAGTGCATAGCAGAGCTCCCTGCTGATTGCTCAGATTTGCTCTTCATGCTAATACTTTCCAAGAAAGTGCAAAACTTGAAAGGTACATACATAATTACTAGGGAGTGGTAAATAAAATCAATTCATAATTTGGTTAAGGAGGAAAATATAAACTTTTTAAATTAAACAGAGATATTACAACAATCACCAAAAGCATTCATGGAAAGGCCATTGAAGATTGTCTCATGAGAGCTACCATCTCAAATTTCCCAAGGGTTACCATTCAGGGTCACAGATAATTGACTTTTTAGAGATAGCAGAGAACTAAGAGATTATGTATTTCAATTATTACCTTTATTTTATAGAGGAAGATTGATTCTTACAGAAGTTTGTTGGGTTTGGATTTATTTTTCCCCAGTGTGCCTCAAATCAAACCATTCTAGATAGCTGAGCACCTGGTTTAATAGAAAATCTAGACCTTCTCCAATTTCCCACTCATGGTGGAATGAGATGAAAATGAACACTTTCACTAGAGAAACTGAACTCTAATTTAATGATTGGTCCCTGAGCTTTTTGCTCTGAGTCCCTATAGAAACTATTGTAACCTGAGGCCCATTAGGAAAGCTCTTGCAGCCAAGTTTCAGTCTGGGAGGATTCTTAATTATAACAATAGCTCATTTTGCCCCTAGCCAAAAGTTCCAGGGGAACATATGACTATGGCTCATTCTGAGCTCTCCATTAGGAATTTTCTCTTCTCTTGCAAAGTGCCAGCTAATTAGGGATGAGACAAAGAAATTGTTTTATTAAAATGTATGTAAATAACAAAGAATTGAGAGACTGGCCCATTTAGTTGGGGAAAAAGTATTATTTCTTTTCTTACTCTTGCATGTCAAAGTCCAAAGAATTGCCTTGTGAATTAGGGGTAAGGAATCATATACTCTCAACTTCAATAACATAAGAAAAGATGAGGAGTTCAGTAGAGCCCCAGTTGGCACATCCATGACTTGTTCCTTAGAGCTGATGGCAGGGGGTTCTCTAGCACCATAGTTGCAATGTCTATGGATCCATTTATTCTCTGAGTTCTAGGGTCCCTTAGCTCTATGGCTCTTTATCTGAAAAGCATTGCCAGGTCCTAGGACTTCTAAATCCCTAGCTTGACTGTTTATGTCTTAATGCCTTGCTTGGGATTCTGTGCTTATATTGTTTTTCTTATCCCATGGCTCTCCTCAAGCATATTCTCTAGGAAACCCTATGTTCCATTCTCTATCCATTTCCTTTAGGTTAGCACCATCATGAGAATGAGTTACTCCTTTCTTCATGGGTAGCAAGATTCTTTACCAGGGTTCAGGTCCTTTCCTTGGTAGCACTACCCAAAAGAGAATGACTAAGCCAAACTTTTCCCTGTGCAGAAAGAGCATCATCTCTTCACATTACACCACAATGGCTTGGATTATAGTCAAAAGTTGAATTTTTAAAAGAACTTATGTATTGAAAAGAGAATCAGGCTTGGAGCCAGGAAATTTGGCTTCAAACGTCAGTAATGGTATAATCTTATTCAAGTTATATTCTTTCTCTAGCCTTTAATTTCTACCACTGTAAAAAAAAAACACACATGCAACAGATTGTATAAATTTTATGAACATTGAAGAGCAAGGACTTTGGACAAAAGAGCACCAAACTATTTCACCCAAGATATGTTACAGATATTGGAAGAGAGGGAAGCAATTAATCACTTCCACGCCTTCAACTGCCTCAAATCAGTTAAATAAGATTGAGAGGGAGCACTAATGGGTGCCACCAAGTACAAGAATTGTTGTGAGAATTGTCATTAAGTGGAATCACAAGAATATATTTTAAAAATTCAAAAATTATAAAGCCATTAATAAAAATCCCAATTTTGGGGGAATGATGTAGTTGTTTCTCAATGAAAGAAAGCAAGGAACACTCCTCTTAGGGTTATGTTGACTTCTGATCTCCTAGAAAAGATGGAAAAAGGAGACAATTAGATCATGACCATCACTGCACAGAAAAATGGAGGAACTACATTGCTTACCACTGCTCCATACTCCAAAAGACATGTGACAGATGTGAATATTCTTCCCCAATTCAAACAAGAAGAAAGAAGGAGAATGATTAAAGAGAAGAGATGTGAGTTTTGAAATCATCCCTACTGTAGATTTGCTGCATGTGGTTCCTGAGTATTTTCTGCTGTTTATCCTTAAGAGGGAAGGGAATCCCATCTTTTGTGAGATAGATGCATGGGGAACTAAAAAGAGTTGAATTTAAATCTTATCTCTGACATTTGTACTTGTTCTGAAGCAGTAAAACTATCTAGATTGAGATTAAGATTAAGAATCAATCTATCTAGAAGCTAGATTCAAATCTGGACTCTGACATTTACTGTCTACATGACCTCAGGTAAGTTAATTAACCTGCCTGTGTCTCAGCTCACTCATCTGTCAAATGAGAGGAATAAACTAGAGAACACTGATTTTTTCCACCTCTAATTTTCAGATCCTTGGTCTCAGGGGCAAATTATGTAACATTTCTTTTAAAAAATTCTTTCATCTTTATACCATTACTCTTTTTTAAATGTAAAGCTTTTTATTCTCAAAACATGCATAGCTAGTTTTCAACATTCACCCTTGCAAAATCTTGTGCTCCAATTTTTTTCTCCCTCCCTTTGCTCCACTCCCTCCCCTAGATGGCAAGTATTTCAATATATGTGTAACATTTCTAAAGCCAAATTTCCTAAATTGTAAACCTGGAGCTCTAATCCCTGTATAATACATTTTCACTGAGATATTGTGATGTTTCCCTATGATAATGAAAGTGACACATTCTGAGATATTTAAAGAGCTCTGTTCTTCTCTTTCACCCTGCCCCCAATGCCATATTTCTGTCTCCATTGGATTACTGGAACTTCCCCTAGACTGTCCCTGCATGTGAACTAGCCTCTCTGTGCTCTCCCCCATTAACATGTGAATTCCTATTTCACTCTCAAGAGTGCTTACTTGATCATTTTTTTCATTCATTCACATTCATTTATTCTTAATATTTTCATTGTCAGAAACAATAGAACTCAAAAATTTAGTGTTTGATAAGTGGAAAGGAAAATGTAAATAACTTAGGAAATAACTTCCTATTTGATTAAAAAAAAAAACTGCTGAGAAAACTGAAAGGCAATCTGGCAGAAATTAGGCTTAGACCAACACCTTATGCCATGTTTCACAATGTATTCTAGATGAATATGTGATTTTAATACTAAAGCTTATTGTTAAACTTATTAAAAGAAAATCAAATCATACACCTTTCATAGTGATGGGTAGGAGATAGATCCTTAATGAAAGAAGAAATGGAGGCAATTACAAAATAAAAAATAGATAATCTCAATTACATGACACTGAAAGGATCTTGTACACACATATGAGTGTATCTAGGATAAAAAAAGGAAGTGATTGAATGGGGAAAAATCTTTGTATCAAACTTCTGAGATAAGATATCTAAAAATACATAAAAAATAAAACATGTGCATCATATAGTGCATTTATAAACTATGTTATCAATGACTATATATGTACTAACATATGCACATATATTTATATGTATCTTTTGTTTGATCTATTATTTGTTATGTGGGATGATACTCTAGAAGAGAGAAGGAAAAGGATTCTGGGTATATAAAATAACTAATACATCACAAAACCGTGTTCCTTGCCAAGGCTATCATCATCATCAGAAACAACAGCAACATCCTCATCATGCTTATCATTGTAATTATTGTCATTAATATTGGTATTCCTCCAAATGGAGTTTGGAATCTGTTCTAATGGTCCATAGTTCTTCATTGAGCCTGGCTTCCAAAGCCTTGACTCTTTGCTCTCCCTCCCTCTAAAATCCATCCCAGTCTTTTCATTTTTTTTTTTTTAACCAGGGCTTAATTTATTGACTTGCATGTAACAGCTGCATATTAAATGTCGAGTTGATTAGAAGAGAACATGGAAGATCCTTCAGATCTCATCTTCCACGGAGGTGCCCTTTCTCGCCTTTTCTTTTCCTTTCTTTTTATTTATTTAAAACCTAAATACAAAATAGAAAAAGAAAAAAAATTGGCATGTACACAGCAGAACATAAAAGAGAATTCAAAATATGAGACAATAAATTTACATCTCAGGAAAGCCTATTATGTAGTATATGTATTATAATACATACTACACATTGTGTTAAGAGCTATTCTTTTTTTCTTTGCTTCATTGATTGTTTTCTTTTGTTCTCTGCTATGCTTTTCTTTTTTTCTTTTTTTTTTTTTACTTTATTCTTTTTCCCCCTTTCCTCTCTGCCACATCTCTGGAGAAAGCTACAATTAAGTGTGGATATATTTATATAAAAATATATACATAAAATATTTCTCTGAAGGGAGATAACATTATCCTTTATAAGTCTAAATTTTGCCATATTTTTCTAAGTCCACCAACTTATCATTTCCTATACCACACCAATAACCTAACCTTATTTTATCTAGTTTCTTTAAATAGTTTAAAACAATATATTAATTAATATAGTTGAGAGTAGTTTCTCATTTTTCTCTTTTGATTATATTTTAGCTTTAATTCTGTCTGAGATTGATTATTATTACCCCTGCTTTTTTCTAATAAATTCTACTTCTGAACATTATTATTATATTTGTGTCTATCTTTTATTTCCGAATCAGCAAGAATAGGAAATAAAAGATATATTGCTATATTTCCACCCACTATCTTGCCTTGTTTCTATTAACCTATCCAACGTCTAACTGTCCCTTATTGACTCTGATAGCCTTTCCCTTCCCCTATTATTCTACATAATGTATCCCCTTCCCATTAATCTACACACCCTTTTGTGTTCCATTCTTATCTTATTCACTCCCCCAATTATTTCTTTATAAATTTAGAAAACATTTATACCACCCTAGATAAACTTATGTATATGTATGTATGGGTGACTGTACACACACATATACAAACACATACACACATATGAAATGCTTTATTCTGTAGGATTCCAAAATACAATTATTATTTTTTACCTTTTGCTACATGTTTGTTTTTTAGAATCACATCATACTCGGCTCTACCCCAATATTTTGAACTACCCATCTACAATGGACAGTCTTAATAAATATATTTACATTTCCATGTATTAAATGTAAGCAGTTCCTCCTTGAGTTCCTTGAAATGAATCTTTGATATTTTCTCTTGGTTTTTATATCAAATTTCCTGTCAAGTTCAGGTCTTTTTGCAACAAAATCCTGAAAATCTGGCAATTCATTGAATGTCTTTTTTTCCATTCACATTATGCTTACCTTTGCTAGGAGTGATATTTTTAGCCAGAAGTAAAACAAAATATAGTGTTCCAAGTCCGGACGTTTTTTGTTTTGTTTTGTTTTGTTTTGTTTTGTTTTGTTTTGTTTTGTTTTGTTTTTGGTTTGTTTGTTTTAATGCAGCCACTGCTAGGTCTTGTATCTTTCTAATTGTGACTGACATATTTGAATTGACTTTTTCTTGTTGCTTGTAATATTTTCTCTGTGGTTTCAGAATTGGGCAATAATGTTCCTGTAGCATTTCTTGATAGGATCTCTTTCAAGTGGTTGATCTATTGTTTTTTCAGGAGATGTTTCACATTCTCTTCCATTTTTTATTATCTCTATTTTGTTTTATCATTCTGTGGTATCTTTTAACTTCTCTGGTTTCCTCTTGCTTATTTCTGGTTTTCAAAGAGTCATTTTCTTAAGATTTTGGATCTCTTGTTCTAGTTGGTTGACTTTCTTTACACAATCTTCTTGTTTTTCTTGTATTTTTCTCTTTTTTCAGTTTTCTGTCAATCTTTCCATTTGATTTTTTAAGTCTCATTTAAGTTCTATGAATTCTTGTGGGGCAGACAACCATTTGATATTACAATTTGGGATAGAAAAGAGGGTTTTTTATTTTATTTTATTATTTTTTATTTTTTATTTTTTATTTTAGCACCTTGTGCTGAAGGTGAACCCTGGTCTTCCCTGTTTCCATTGTAATTTTCTATGATTGGATTCTATTTTGCTTCCTCATTTTTGTAAAGAGCTGAAACTCTGAGTAGATGCACTGGAATCAGACAACTGAGCACTTAATGCTAATTACCGATGGGACAATACTCTATTAGTATATGCTTGGAAAATGGCCCTTCTCACTATTCTGTGCTGGCTCCATCTTTTGGTGTATACAGATAATTGTAGGAGGGATTAGGGGATGGAACAAGACAAGCCAGAGTCATTTTGGTGGTAGGAGGTCGTGAAGAGCTTGTGTCTATTCCCTTCATTTCTACCCCTAAAGACCAAGAATAAAAACCAAGGACTTTTGTTTATCCTGACTCTGGCTGATTCTAAGGTATTCAGGGTGCTAATTCGGTCTTCACAATTTTGAGCAGATTGTTGGTATAATCACCTCTAGTCAAGTATTGGGGATGTTGCCTCTGACCTGACATCCACCTTCATTTTTCCCCTTGGGCCAGTACCTGAAACTAAGAACTCTGCCCTCCCATAATGCCTGCAGCCAGCAGCTTCCCAACCCAACTCTTCTGCACTTAAGGGGCTTGGGCTGATTCTATCTTCCCCAGGGTAGTTTCTCAGCAGCACAGCTGGGTCTGGAGTTTGTAATCAGTGCAAGTTCCCTTAGCCAGCTCTTACTGCATTATGAAAATCAGCTCCAGAAATGATGACTAAAGTACAGTCACAGGAACTGGAAGTTATTGAACATCTTACAGTATAATGTGGTGTCTCCTCAGAAACATGAGGACACTTCCTTTCTTCAAATATATCAGCATGAAGAGCAGCTACAGAAGACCAAAGTTTGAAAAGTAATTTTCTTCTTTATCTGATAAATGTAATTCTGGTTAGATGAGTGGCAAAGCAGATGAGCTTTCCCCTTACCCATAGTCATGTCACTAGAGAGGCCAGCGGGGAAAGGGGTGGAGCTCTATGAAAAATAAGACACCAAAAGTTTGGGGAATTCTCAGAATGTATGATTAAGGCAGAGAACATTTTTTCTACTCATTTTGGAAAGCTTGCAATTTTATGACCTACCCCATCATCTTCTCGCAATCCTCTCCCTTTCTCACTTTTTAAAAGGCCAATTCCATTTTGAATCAAAGCAGTCTTAAACCATCCATCCAAAAAAAAGCTGTCCTCTCCATTCTGTGACCTGTGACTGCATGAAGGACAAGACTTTATGCACCATTATTGGCCCTCCTCCTCCCCACCCTTCCCATTCCAATGAGCTCCAGGGAAACATCAATTGATCATTTTGAAATTTTCAGGGATGGCTGAGCAGCAGATTCCCCCCATTAGCTGATCCTTGAATTCCCCTCAAGGTGAAATCCTATTCCCTAGGAGCTGTAATAGTGAAGAATGACCAATCACAATGACCATGAACCTGCAACTGTCTTGTGCTTAAACACAAAACTATTCTGTAAATAGCAACTTTGTTCAGACAGTGGACATTACATGAACATATACATATGTGTATATTCATGTGTGTGTGCATGCACATGGATGCTTGCATGTGGGTAGGTATTCTTTCAATGACTTCCTTTCATATAACTCATTGCTTTCAGGGGAGCAGAGACATTTGGTCCTTGTTTCTGCATATAGAAAGGGTTTGGGGGGACCCTTGTAGGATGCTTGTAGCATCTTGACCATTTCACCACCTCTCTGACAACTGTCCACATAAGGAGCTGCACTGAGGGTAGAATTGTTCAGTCAGTGGTCACTGATTGCTATGGTCACCACCAGAGCTTTCTGTCCTGACATTGCCTGGCTTTTAGCAACCCGGCATCCGTAACTCTGGCCCATACTTTGTACTCATGACGGGGCTGAGGTTGCTGTTGTGAATTTTGGAAGTCTCTTTTTGAAAAATAAAGATTGTCTCTATATTCCTAGTGCTTATCCATTCTAGGTTAAACAGTCAATAGCTTCTTGTTGATTGGTGATTTTATATTTAAATGGTGAAAAAAGAAGGCTTTTTTGTATTTTAAAAACCTGAAACAAATTCTTGAACTTGGTTTTTTTGCTAACTTCACCTGAGAACTCAGTTTCCTCATCTGCAAAATAAAGGAGTTGATTTTGATGGGCTTGGAGATCTTTTTGGATTCCATGTTTAATTCTTCCAAATAGAATTCAAAGCCTGGGATTACAAGAATGCTCTCCTATTTGACTTGGCATTTCTGGAGCCTACCGCAATGTCTTGTACATAGTATACTACACTCAGTAAATATTTGTTGATGAAATTGCACAAAAAAAAATACAAATAGAATTTGCTTAGAGGATGATTTGAAGGGGAAAGAAAGAACAAAGTGTGACTGTTGCCTGGGTGGTGTGCCTTTTGACACAGGTCAGGATGGGGGCAAAGTCTTCATGGGCAAGCTCAGAGAGATGAAGAGTTCACCCTGCAAATGTGGAAGTTAGAGTTAGGCAAAGGCTGCAGGGCTAGTGGGCACATTATGCTCCTAAAAGGAACCCTGGCCCACTCACAATTCTCCACTTTAAAAGGAACTTGAAAGCTGAGCTGGATTTTTGTGTCAAAAAGAAGCCATTATTGTGCTTTTCCTTTCTGCTCATCCCTCCTTGGACATGTTATCTGAATTGTATATTCGAGATTGCTATCTGACAAGAGATTTTTTTCCCCCTCTTCTCTTAAAGATGAATTTTTGAACTCTGTTTCCTTATCATCTGCAATGGAAATATTCTTTCTGATTGGATGCTGCCCTAAGGGCATCCTAAGCACACAACTCATTTTTTCCCCCTTTTTCAGTAAAGCTATCTGGGCTTTTCTTTTTTATTCTACAGCTTCTTGAATGATTGTGTACTTGATTTAACAAACCAATATTTATGCTAAGTCAGAATTTTATAGTCAACATGTTCTTTCCCCTTTCCATAAACACAGAAAACACATTTCAGGACTCAGGGTGAGACATCCTATCCAGCAGACTGTAAATGGAAATAAAATGAAACAAAAAGATAAAGAGATGGATGAGAAAAGGGACCCAAATCCAGTCAGCCTGCTTATAGAAAACAATCCTTTCTGAAGCCCATAACCAGAGCCACATACGCAGCTTCTGCTTGCCATCAGTCTGCACAGTTAGGGAATAATAGCCGATAGGGCCAACAGCCCAGACCTGCTTTACAAGCCATGGCCAAGACACTGCTTTCAGGTTGATCTTCTATATCCATTTATGCATATTCTGATTCCAGAAAACTCCACCCTGGAAAACACCAATGCATAGGGTCATTGGGGACTTGACTCCTCCTGAGCCTTTATAGTGACCATAAGCATTCTGGGAATTTCTTACTTTTTATGGCCCATATTTCACCAGACTCATTCACTGGGAGTGACTCAACATAATGATTTATTCAATGACAATAAGTCAAAAACCAGAACCTAGATCCACAAATGAGATTTATGTGTTTCTATCCTAATGAAGCTGTTGAAACTATGCTGAGATAGAACTTTTGCTTGCATGACTCAGTCATTTTCCCTTACACCTACATGGTGAGGCATGAGTGCATTGAAACATAATCTTATCCCTAGTATGTTGGAAGGGACATCAGAGGCTAATTTAAAGATGAGAAGGATGCTAAGGACCCTGTGATTTGCTTAAGATCACACAGAAGCAATGTAGATGCTTAAGAGGTTTTCTCAGTCCTACATGGGCTCTGCTACTTATGGATTATATGGACATATGGACTTATGGACTAATATTGTGGATCATATGTAGGTCAAGGGAACTTTGAGGGCATAGATTCCAGTCCTTTCATTTTCCAGCTGAGGAAAGTTCATATAAATGCAAAGATTCACAAGTTGGTAATTCTATAAAGTAAGATTTTAAAAAAATGTTTATGGATTTTGTTTATATTATCAAAATGTATGTATTATCCCCACATTGTAAGAGGCTTTTAATAACAATATATGATAAACAAAGCTAACAATCCAGTGACCTCAAATGAAAGTGCATGCAATAGTGCACATCTGTAGCACTCTCACCTGCATATGCCCAATTCTCTATAAAACAACAGTAACAACATCTATTTATCCCTCTTCCCATTCCATCGGACCAAGAATAACAACAAAAATTCATTATAACACTTGTTAAGAGAGTAATAAAATGAATCTACCCAATTTTTAAAATACAAAATACATATTTTTCCTTTTGTCCTTTAAATCAATTACTTCTGTGTAATAGATAGCATCTTCCATCTTTGGTCTTGTGGAATCCTAAGCCATCATTGTATTGATCAAAGTTCCTACAGATTTCCAAGTTTGTATTAACACTGTTTTTATTATTATGTAAATTATTCTCCTGGCTCACTTATTTTATCTCGATTTTTAGAGGCAGATCATTGCAACTCTAAGTCTAGTGTTCTAACTATTATATCATATGGCCTTTAAAATATTTCATAATTCTTTGTAGAATCTGAGTTTCTCAAAATTGTTCCATTGGGAAGTGTGCTTGTCTCATAAGTTGGATGGTTGGGTGGACATTTAATAGACAGAATATACAGAAGAGAATCAGAAAATCTTAGAACAGGATTTGTAGATGTGAAGGGCCATAAATTGTTCATCTACTGAAATTCCCTTAGTTCACCAGAGAAATAGAAAATAAGATGATTTTTAAATCTAGCTTTCCTGCCTTAATCTCTCATCAAACTTCCAATTTTATATATCCAAATGCCTTTCAAACATCTTGAACCAGAAGTACAGTGGACAACTTAATTCCATATGTTTCAAAGAGAACTTGCTATCTTTCCCCCTAAACCCTCCTTCTCCTCTTGCCTTTCCTATTACTGTACAGGTAACAGTACCAATTCCTCAGGCTTACAAACAAGGAATCATGCTAAATCCCTCACTATCTCCCCCCTTCTGGCTCCCCCCCCTCCATACTCACCACAGCCAATCTGTTGCTAAAGGCTGATGACTTCGCCTTTGTAGCATCTCTCCATTATGCTTCCTGTATCCCCAACCCTGGTATTAGATCCCATTACCTCAGGTCTGGATTGCTGCAATAGCTAATGGGAGACCTGCCTCAGTCTCTCCCCACTTCAATTCATTCTCCATTTAGCTACTGGAGTAATTTTCCCAAGTAAGTCTGATCATGTCCCCAACCCCTCTCAAATTCAGTAAACTTCAAAGATTCCCCATTGCCTCCTGGGGAAAAAAATGCTCTTATCATTGAAAACCCTTCATAGCCTAACTCCTTCCTACCTTTCCAGTCTTCTTAGGTCTTATTCCCTAATATGTGCTCTTTGACCATGACACTGGCCTACTGGCTATTTTAGGATACTTTGTCTCTCAGTTCCAAATATTTTAGCTTGATGGCCCCCAAGACCTGACCTTCTGGTCCTCTTACACACTAACCACTGACCTCCATGACTTCCTTTAAGAAACTAAAATCCCATCTTCTGCAGGAAGCCTTTCCTAACCCTTCTTCATTCCAGTGCTTTCCCTCTTTTAATTTTCTCCACATGAATTTTATTTACCTTGTATTAGCTTGCTTTTTAATATATTATTATATATGTGTTTGCTTCTAATCTAAACTAATTAGATTATAAGCTTCTTTATGCAGAGACTGTCTTCTGTCTTTTTATATTCTCAATATCTACCACAGTTCTTGGCACATGATAGGCATTTAATAAATGTACTTAATTGAAGTGAAACATGAAACAAAATAGATGTTGGAAGCTATCTTTATGTGTATTTGGAAAAATACATATATATATATGTGTATATATGTGTATATATATATATATATATATATATATATATATATATATATAATACTATTTAGGAAAAAAAGAAAAACCTGGAAGTCAGACAACCCATATTCAAATCCTGAAAAAAAAAAATTAAACAATTTTTTTATACTTTTGAAGAGCTATATACATCAACTTTCTGTCCTCCCTTAAAATTACACTACATACTTCTATTTTTGAAGACCCAAGCAAGTTTTTTCTGGGAACTTTACATGCTGACATCCCAAATCAAATTTCCCACAAAATCGTATTATCTTTAGTCTTGGAGCAAGTTGCCATTATCAAGTCTATTGCCCTAGTGCATGATATATTGTGCATCACTTTTGCTCTGAAAAACTAGAAGTTGGAACTCCAACATATCAAAATGGATCTGTATTGGCCTTAGCTATATCAATCCCAAAGAGAGAAATGACTTATCTAGTAGATTATCTAAAGTAGATAGAGATCTTCTTAGGAGTAGATTTTCTGTAATGTGACCTTTAAGTCAGTCAATTGTTAAACTTTTACTACACACCTACTGTGTCAACATTCTTCTATGTTATTTAAAGAACAAATGAAAGACAAAAACAACAATTATTAGGGAATAATTTTGTTTCATATTTTAAGCAGAAAGCCAATAAGTCAAGTTAAAAAACAAAAAGCATTACTATTTGTCAGGTATTGTGCTAAAAGTTGGAGATTTAGCCAGATAGCCATCTTTTAATCATCTTCTTTTCCAGAAAAGAATTGTATTTTCTTTAAAATCATGATGGTTAACAAGAATAAATATTAGTCTGCTAGTCGGAAAATAATTATTTAAGTTAGGTTATATAACTCTGGATAAGTTACTTGAATTTTCTGTGACCTTGCTTTCTCATCAGAAAAGTGGAAATGTTGGTGCTCATCCTCACTTTTGCACAGAATTGTAAAGAAATTTGCCAGATTTTAAAACCTATGTACTCATTTATTAATTGTATTAATTGCAATGGTGGTAGTAGTAGTGAAGCAGCCTCCAGAATTTTGTTTCAGCATAAGAATACCATGTAATGCTTATGATGAAGATGAAACCAAATAGTACATTGAGTTTACCAGATAGAACATTGGATCAAATTTCAGAGAAACTCCATTCTAATCTCTTCATCATTTGCTCTTATATGTGCTTGAAAGTTACTTCATATTTTAGAGAAGCAGTTTCCACATCTGTAAAATGAAAGTGATGAAGTATGTGATCTTTAAGGAGCATTCTAGGTATAAATATGGAATTTTCAGAACCATTCCCATTCAAAAACCATGAGATGATGATGTCTCACCAAAAATACTGAACAAGTATAAATAATGGCTCCAGATGCACAGGAAAAATTAATACATTTTTAAATAAGTTAAATGAATCATGTCAGCTTCTGCCCTCTTTGAAAAACAAAAACGAAAACAAAACACTGTAGTGGTAACTTTCAGAACAACTCCCCACTTTCCTATGAAAGATGCCTAGTACCAATTTGGCACATGTCTCCTATTGGAAGTACAGCTCCATTTAATACTACAGAATGGAACTATTAACTTACTTCTTACTATAGTGAACAGAAAATGGAACAATTTTAATTTTGAGGCAAAATGAAGTCAGGATCTAGGCAGAGAATCATAGCATGGTAAAATAAACTCCAAAGCCACACAAACATTTAGACTCCTTGCTCTGACTCATGTTGTTGGTGAGCCATCGTCACACTTATAGTCATCATTTGCCATCATAATGATTTTCATGTAGATGTTTCTATTTCCAATTTTTGCTTCCCCTGCCTCACCAGTTTAGTTGTGTCCTCTTAGTAGCTTACACTGACATTAATAATTCATGACACTTGTCTATCACTGGCATTGGATTTATGTTTTCTGACGTCCATGAAGTTGTGCAATTTTGTCATTCATCTGTGCTCCTTTCTCTTACCCCATGACACATTATAGTAGTAATAGTGATATACTAATTAAGTCAGCACAGTTCTCTATATATTTTCCCCAGGACATTCAATTAATGGAAAGTGGTTGACTTTACTTGGGCAGGACCTGTCTATTTTGTTGGGCTAGCAAAAAACAAAAACAAACAAACAAACAAACAAAAAAAAAAAAACATGGATATGTAGAAATAAGATCTTCAGTTATCTTGGTGTTTACTGGTGTTTTTCTCTAGCAAAATCAGAATATAAAATGGCTTCTTATATTGTTTTCATATTAATGTCACTCATAAAAGGTGGGGAAAGTAGCAAGAAAAATTTTATTCATATTTATATGTGATTCTAAATAACAAGAAGGAAGTGTCTACCATTTCATTGGTAGAAATGATTGGAAGCTTGGGAAAGATATATCATACAATCCTCAAGTTTGGATTCAAGAAAGTCAAGTTGGACTTAGCTGAATGTGCCTTAGATTAGAAGAGATCACATTTCAAAGGGCTCAGGTGCAGGGGGACAATACAAAATCCTATGAATAAAAATTTTAAAGATGTCATCATTTCAGGGATAGAAAGCTGGAGCAAGAAAATTGAAAATGTGAAGAAAAGTAGAGACAAAGAGAAACAGTAGCAATGAGGAAGAAAAGGAATGTTACATAAACACTCATCCATATGAAATTCATCAATCATCTTAAACTATAGATGTAGATAAAGATAGAAAGAGTTAGGAGAGGAGAAGAGAGGAGAGGAGAGGAGAGAAGAGAAGAGGAGAAAGAGAGAGAGAGAGAGAGAGAGAAAGAGAGAGAGAGAGAGAGAGAGAGAGGCAGACACAGACAGAGAAACAGACAGACAGACAGAGACAGACAGACAGAGAGAAGGTAACGAAAGATGAGAACGTAGGCATAGCATGATACAGAAAGCACTGTCAAAATGATAGGCTCCATAGAAGATAAAAAAGTAGGGAAGAAAGGAGTTAATAGATTAATAAATGGAGCAAAAATTGATAATTTGAGAAAGAGAAAGAAATAAAGAGAACAAGGGATAAGGAGGAGAGAGATTTTGAAAAGAAGAATGGAAAGAATAAAAGTATAAAGAATACAGGAATATAGCAATAGAGAGAAAGAAGAAAGGAATAAAAAAAAAGAACATGAAATAAAGAACTATGGGAATTTTAATAGATTCAATTGTTATTGTATTGTATTGTAATAACTGTGCTGTATAAAAGCATTCTTCTGGGACTAATTCCCATTAGTCCCCCCCATTAGGGGGAGATATATCTTTATCTATATCTATATATATACACATATGCATGTGCAATATTTATAGGATGTATATATTATAAATATACAGTTTATATATGTAATAACTATATGTGTACATAATTCATATCATTTAATTACTATAGTTATTTATATACTCTCCATATGTATATGTATATATAATTTATTTGTGACATAGTTTCTGTCCAAATGACCTTACTGGAAAGGAGAAGAAAGTAATAGTTGCAGTGTTTTGAATAATTAGGAATACACAAAAGACAGCACACAATGTCACAATTATAATTAATCATATAAGGCATTATAAATTGTGAAAATTGGAGCTAGAACTGATTTCAGCAAATCTGGTTTGATAGCCTGAGTATTTCACTTCCCTGCCATGTCAGGTATACACTGAATCATTTCCCATTTAAGCCTCAGTTTCTTTCTCTGCAAAAATGGGACATTAATACTTGTATCGTTTACATCCCAGGGCTATTGGGTTAAAAGTACTTCCTAAACTGTAAAACTCTAACAAAAATAGGAGTTGTTATTACCCATTAGACAGGTAACTCTAGGACAACTGATGCATGTTCTTCTAAGATCGATGAAGTCAAAATATTCTCTTTCATTTCCTTGCTTTCTATTTATTTCAAGACTAAAAATGAATCCCGAGGTGATCTGTGAGGCAACTAAATCACAGTGATCTTAGTAAGTTAATGGAGATGTTTCATTTTCAAGCCTTTCCCTGGGCCCCACTGTGCACCAGCTAGTACCTCCAGGGCATTTTGCTTTGTTAATAATCTGGCTTTACAGCTTATCTTAATGTCTCTGATTTAACAGTACTTGGTACAGAACTCCATGAAGCTGATAGATACATTACTCTAGATATTCCAAAGTGAATACATTACATTCTGAATCAGCCCATCTGTCAATACTCTGCTCCAAATCTTATGCCTGGTCTTTATGATAGCTCTTATCATTTTCTTAGTTTGAGTTCTGAGACTTACAACTTAATAACACATCACTGAATATGGAGCTTTCTGGTTAATAGATGATAGTGGGCCTGGCATAAACTTTAAAGTTTTATTTCATGCGACAAGGGTGAACATAAAATACTTTCAATAAATATATCAATAAAAAGAAAGGATTTCAATTCCATTTGCACTGCTATCCTTCACAAATTCAGAGATTCCAAACCAATCACTATGATTTTGTATTCCAAAAAATGAGATCTAGTGACTGTCATTTAGGAATTTGGCTAGATAACATCAATTGTTAGACAACCAGTCTAAACAGTGCAAGTAAAATAAAGTAAGAAGGGAGGGCTGGCATTCTATAATCCTTGCTTGGGTTTTAACAAAGTCCCATTGATTTTGGATCACTCTACTTCATGCCCATTTCATTTTCTCACGCTATTTATTGGGAACCTAGTTCTCCCCAGAAGGCACGGCATCCCTTATTGATATTCCCAGTGCCAGGTACATCTTCTTTCATCACCATCAAAATATTGGGCCACAAGTAGATCAATTTCTTCAGGCTTCATGATTCCATTTTCAAATTTGCTCCTTTACCATCATTACTTGGCAGCACTTTTCATTGAAAGTGATTATATTTTAATTAACAAATATTGACCATTTTTTTCACATCATTAGTAACTCCCCATATCTTTCTCCATCTCCCTTCAGAAAGCTCTGCCATATAAGAAATATTATTTTTAATTATGAAAAAAGACAAAGTAATTGGGAAAGTCAGCATAAATCTTCATTAAAATTTCAAAAGTCTGAAAATGTATACCATGTGCAACCCTTGTAAGCATCCCACTTGTGCAAAAGTGTGGAGTGACAATGTCTTTTCATAACTCTTGTTGCAATATGTATACTTTCCTTTTTATGATTTAATATTTTCCTTTGATCTGTTTATGGTTCTTTTTGTTTACATTGTTGTAAATATTGATATAATATTGATATAATTGATATTGATATAATTTCCTTGGATTTGCTTACTTTACATCCATGCTTCTTTGTATTCATCATATTCAATGTTTATTATGACACAAATTGTATCTATAGCCAAATCGTTATTTGTTTTAACCATTTCCCAACTCAAGGGTATGTGCCTACTTTGTTTCTAAGTCTTTGGTATCACAGGAAAAACTGCTATGAATATTTTAATATGTATAAATGTTTTCTTCTTATCAGTGGCCTCCTTGGGGTATAATCCAAACAATAAAATAGCTAAGTCAAAGTGTATAGGAATCTTACTTATTTTATTTGAAAAATTTCAAAATACTTTCCAAAATACTCACACCATTTCTCAGCTCCACTAACAATGTACTAGTGTGCCTACATTTCCACAATAATTCTGATATTATTACATCTTTGCTAACATGCATATCTATCTTTTTCTATCACCCAAACCAGCTATCTCATTACTATCAACTGATATTTATATCATTCTCCCTCTTTTCCAAGGAATTCCATATTTGATTCAGTCTTCCTTCCCACTCCAACCCTAGTCTTACCCTAACATTTGGTGAATTCAATATAAATGTTATTGTCTCACCTATATGCTTTGTTCTGAGCTATGTGCCCTCTTGAAAGTCCATAAGTCTATATTCACCCTTAGTCAACAATAGGGATGGTTATCAACCTGATCTCAGTCTTCTACTTTCCTAGTCAGAACTCTGAGGTGCCTTTCCTTGCTCATGCCCTTTGAGCCTTTAATTTATTTATTTTCCTCACCTTTCATAAATTTATTCTCACCTCGTCATTCAACAACAACAACAAAATGTTCTCCCCAAAGTTACCAATAGTCCCTCCATTGTCAAATCTAACAGCCTGGTTTCAACTCTCATCCTCTTGACCTTTGTGTAGCCTTTGATGTAGTTGATCATCTTATCCTTCATACTCATTTCTCTAGTGATTTTCAGGTTACCACTCTCCTGGATCTCCTGCTTCTCTGACATCACCTTCTTGGGCTTTTTTTTTTTTTTTTTTTTTTTTGCTGGTTCTTCATTCAGATCATGCCTACTAACCATGAGTGTCCCATAGAACTCTGTTTTGGACTCTTTTCTCTTTATCTTCTATACTTTTGCAGCCTACTGTTGCATCAATTCCTATAGATTCCATTTTATTTTATTTAAAAAAACTATTTTCTATTCCAAGTTTTCACTATTTTCCAACTTTTTCCCTCTTACTTATCACCTTTATGCACCTGCTTCTTAATCTCTCTTCAAACTTCCAGTTTCAAATACCCAAATACCTAATGGCAATTTTGAACTATACATCCCATAACCATCTTAAATTTAACACATTTAAAACTGAAGTCATCATATTTTCCCTTCTTCCCCTATTCCCAGCTTTCCTAATGCTGGTGAGGGCACTTCCTTCCTTTCAATCATACTAACTCACAACCTAGATGACATCCTTCACTCTTCACTCTCTCTCCTTCCATATCCAATTTATTGGCCTGTTAATTTTACCTTTGTAACATCTCTAGAATAATCATCTTCTCTTCTTTGACATTACCATCCTCTGACATCTTGTCACACTTGAACAATTTCAGTATCCTGCCAGTTGGTCTTTTTGTCGGAATTACATTTCTCGTCCACCACTCAGTTGCCAAAGTGATCTAACGCTTGAGTTTGACCTTGTCATTTTTCTATTTATTATAATCTAGGGATTCCTTTGAGATTAAATATACATTTCTCTGTTGTTGTTCAAGGCCTTTAACCTGCCATTTTCTAGTCTTCTTACGTTTTATTCTGATCCAGTCAAGACATATTCCTTCTCTTCCATCCTGTGAGATTAATGTCACTTAATTATTGAATCTCCTTGCTTTTTCTCAAACAAATAACTCTATTTCTATTTTCTGGGCATTTTCATTTCCTGTTTCCTATGCATGAAATTCTCTTAATCCCTACTAATTCCTTTTCACTTTCCTCCCTTTTTTCAAGTATCACTGAAAACCCCACCTTCTTCATAAAGCCTTTTCTAGATTCCCTTATTGCTAGTGCCTTTCATTAGTTGATTATCCCCAATTTATTCTGCATAAAACTTGTTTGTACATAGTCATTTGTATGTTGTCTCTTCAACCAGACTCTGCCCTCCTTAATAGCAGGATTATCTTTTACTATGGCCAGGGAATGTGAGGCCAGTTTAATACAGGTTGAGCCAGCAGCTAAACTGATGCTAAGGATTAAGGGAGGGAGAAGAGCTTGGTAACTCATAGATTATAACTTTTAGGCTTTACCCAGGCAGCCTTTTTACTCTACCCCTGAAACTCAAGAGCCACAATTTTGTGTCTGTAGCAGAGGAGGGATACAGCCCATGTGCAACCTCATCGTACTATACTTGAAAAAAACCCAGCCCCTCTTCTGCATCCATAAAGGCAGGAATAGTCAGAGCTTGGATATGGCATAACTTTTATTTCAAATATTCAAGTTATCAATACAGGCACATAGAAAAAGCAGACAACTCTCACTATAACAAAAAAAAAAATCAAAAACAGAGAATGTCAAGAAAAATGAAGATAATTTTGTAATAACTACAAGAGAATTAGAAAAAAAAAAAGGCCTGTTCACAAGGACTCCAAGAATGGGTAGAAGACATAAGGGAACAGCTTTAACATGAGTTAAAAATAAGTGAGAAAACATGGAATGATAATCACAGCTCAGAGCCAAAAGTGGAAAACCTTTTCCAAGCAGTTGACATACTGAAAGTAAATAGATCTGAAAGAACTCAAGAATCCAATGAGACAACGTGAAAGGCAAAAGGCAAAAGACCAAAAAAAATGAAGTAATATATAAATTAAGTCTCCACTAATCTAGAAAACAGTGTAAGGAAACATAATTTAAGAAGTATAGGCAATATAAAAAGAAAGAAAAAGTCACAATAAATGAAGATGACAGGAAGTTGTTTGAAACTATTTCATCCAATTATATGTCAATAAAAGTGAAAACTTAAAAAAAATGTAAAATTCCTTTTACAAAACAAAATGGTCATTTGACTGGAGAGAAATAAGTCTAAAAAAAAAAACTTGTGGCCATGAATAATGCGAAAAAACTAGAATACAATATAAGCAAAGATATTATAGTACTATAGTAACATGTTAAAATTATTTGCTAAGGGGGAAGGAGGAATAGGTCAGAAAATCCCATCTTCTCTAGATTTTCCCCACAAACAAAACCAAATTGTACCTCTGAATATAGAGTGGTGAATAAAAATAAGTTTTGGGGCAGAAAAGGGATCCTACTGGGACAATTCTAGGAGATATAAAGAAAAATCCCAGGACCAAAGTTTAACCAATTTGAAGTGTAAATAAGTCCAAGCAAATTCCAAAAAAATAACCAGCCTGGTATAGGGTGGGGGGCAGGGTCAGTGGAAACCTGAACTACAGGAACTTTCATGTCCAGATCAGCATGGAGAATCAGGTGTGAATCTAAGAAGATGAAGAGAATCTCAGCTGATAAGGAATACCAGAACCTGCTGTGCTATTAAGACAATTTCCTGAATGAGAAGTAACCAGCACATTAAGGGACTGCAGGAGCAGTGAAGTATGGATGCTGATGGCTGTGGACACGTGTGTTTGAGGAACTTTTGATTAAGGGTTCCAGAGCAGAGGGGAGAGCTGAAGTGAAGCTGGAGATACCATCCTCTCCCTTCTATCTCCCTCTCCCCCAGTAATAGAGGTAGTTATGTTAATAAGTTCTCATTAAGGAAAAAAAAAGCAGTCAAGGGAGAAAAACTCCACCATAGAAACTTTCTAAGGCAATAGGGAAGACATCTGCAGAGAAGACAGCCTCTCCTATCCCAAAGACTAATGTTAATGTTTAATGTTAAATGACTACCTATCCAGAAAGAATTTATAGAACTCAAAAAGGACTTTAAAATCAGATGAGGGATATTTGGGGGGAAAAAAACTAAAAAAAAAAAACCCTAAGAACTATACAAGGAAAAAAAAAATGTGTGTGTGTGTGTATGTGTGTGTGTGTGTATGTACATGTATTTACGGGGGGGGGGGGAGAGAAAGAAAGAGAGAGAGAGAAAGAATTTAAAAAGCAAAAGTAAAACATCTTATAAGAAAAACAACAGATCTGGAAAACAGATCAAGAAGAGGAAATGAAAAGGAAACAAATAATTGGACTACCCCAAAGCTATGGCAAAAAATAAACAAATAAATAAATAACCTTGACATAACAATACAAGAGACAATCAAAGAAAATTTTACTGAAGTGATGAAATGGGAGGAAAAAATAAAAATAGAAAAAATGTGCACCAACCAGTATCTCAAAGAAAAAAAAAAATTACAAGAAACGAAGAAACAAGAAACCCAATTAAAATACTTGAGCTACAATCAGAATTGCATAGGATTTCTAAGTAGCTACAATAACAGAACAAAGGTCCTGGAATATCATATAATGACAATTTAAACAACTAGGCCTATGACTAGAAATATATCCAGCAAAATTAAGTAAAATATTGAAAAAAAATGGACATTCAATGAACTCTCAGCTTTTCGGGATTTTGTATTTAACAAACCTGAGTTCAAGAGAAAATTTAACATATAATAGTTATTATTAAAGACTAATTTCAAGGGATTTAATGAAGATAAACTGTTAATATTTTATGTGTGGAAATATAAAACATATGTCCAAGATTGACATTAGTAATTAAATAGTCCAAAAGAAAGATTAAGATAGAGCTGAGAATGATCTAATTCTGAAAAACAAAATTTTCTAGTAAAAGATAAAAATAATAATTATGCTGTACAAATGATGTGCAAAGGAAGAACTGACACAGTGGAATTAGTTGGGGGAGGAGGGCTCATAGTTTTGAATATCTACTTATATCAAGAATGGGTTAAATAGGGAATGATACACATGTACACACATATATGTATTATATATGCTTATATATACCCACATACCAACTATATATACCCACTTACAAATATATATGCACATAACACATTCACATGTATATACATACATGCATATACTATATATATATATATATATATACTTATGTACATTCTTATTCATGAATGTATGGGTATATGTACATGCACATACATTTATATGCTCACATATAAACTTATCTATTTCTATCTCTGTCTATCTATATCTGTGTGTGTGCACCAAAATGGGTACAGCATCCTTTAAAATCTATAAAGAAATAAAGGTGGATTACATAGAATAAAGTAGGGTATAGCAGCATATGTGGATTTATGGTAGTGGGACAAGGTGGGTAGAGCAAATGAGAAAGAGAAAAAGAGGGAGAAAAAAGGTAGGGAGAAAAGATAAAGGAGGTCCAGTGGGAGGAGGTTTAGTAAGAGCAAGGCAAATTAAAGACTAATTAGAGTTAGCAGGAAGAGGAAATAAGGTATACAAAAACACAAACAATGATCAAGAGTAGAATTTGTTAGAAAAAAAGTAGAGGTGGCAAATGATGTCAGCCAAAGTCAAATTTAAAGATTTAATCAAGAGAAAAATCTACATTATCTTTCAGTCAACATTTTATGTTATTTTACTTGTATGTCTATGTATGTTTATATGATCATGTATATGTGTGTATATACACATATGGTGATGTTTACATTATGCATATAGATGTTTGTGTATATATGTGCATATGTATGTAAGTATACATAAATAAACCCGTGCTTAACTGTAGCCTGTTTGGGGGAAATGAGGAGGAGTGAAAGGAGAAAAAAAAAAATGAAGTAAAAAGTGCACAGCAGAGAACAAAAGAAAACCTACAAAGAAGCAAAGCAAAGGATATGGTATCTTTATTTATTTATGCTTTCTTGAAATGGAAATTTATTGGTACATATTTTGAATATTTTTTTTATATTCTGTTAGACACTTGGCAGTGTTTTTGTGTTTCCTCCTCTTTTCTGTCTTTGTCTTTCCACTTTTTTTTTTCTTATTTTGTATTTGTTTTAAATAAATAAATATATATTAAAAATATTAAATCACAAATCACACAAAGAAAGATGGAATGTGTAGTGAAAATAAGTTGGAAAAATTATGTGCTGTAATTACATTGGATTTAAAAGAGAATTTCAAGGATAATTCAAAATTAAGACAACATAAATATAATATATCCTATTAATAACAATAGCATAAAACTATCTGTTGGTGTCAATAGATGAAAAAAAAAATCTTTTGGCAAAATATAGCAATCATTTGTGTTTAAAACAACAGGAGAAAGCATACTAATAATAAAGCCTTTTCTTGAAGAGAGCAAATGGTATCTACCAAAAACAACAACACAAAAAGCATTGTCATTAATGTGGAAACATTGGAAGCCTTTCTAAAAAGATAAATGGTAAAGCAAGACTATTTAATTTTATTTTGCTCTCTATATATTAGTTATATCAAGCAGATGAGAAAAATGAAGATATCAGCATAAGCAAAGAAGAAGAAAAATGATCAGTTTTCCAGATTTTTTTACTGAAAGATTTTTATATAAATAACTTGACCCTATGTCTGGCCAGCTCAATTTTTTATTGTCGATTGCCTTTTAATTTATTTCTCCTTCATTGCTATTCATTCATACATTGTGAAATCTCACCCCTGAGATACCTGATATTCTTTATTCTTACTTATTATCTAAGAATGCTAAATGGAGTAAGTTGAAAAAAATAGAATAAAATAATTCATCAGATTTACTACAAAATCTAACACAAAAAGACAAAAGTTGTCAAAATAACTACAGAATGTAAAATAGGATCCTATAAATCGTCTTCTGAGACACTCTAGACTGATATATATATATCAACTATAAAAATAACTTTTGTTGCTGAAAAAGATGACTTAGCTACATATCCATTAATTGTTCATGATTAACTATGGCAATATACAAAAAGATCACTATTACCTAAATTAATTTACATATTTTGTTTATAGCAACCATATTGCAATGGGTTATTTTGCAATTCTAAATAAAAGAAAAAAAACAATTCACTAGGAGGAACTATTTTTAAAAAATAATAAAAAAGGAAGAATTAGTTACTAATGACAATTGACTTTAAACTATAACTCAACAATCATAAAAATCATTCAGTAATAATAAAAGAAAAAAATCAACAAGTAGATCAATGAGCAACATTTAACTCCCCCCCCCGCCAAGACTGAAATAATTGAATGTGGTTGTAATACTATGTCCTATGAACTTGACAATAAGTATTGGAGTAAAGACTGCCTATGTTACTTTCCCTCCCAAAAAACAACAAAAGCATTGAGAAACTATTGAGATAAATGAAAACCTCTGTGGTGTAGTGCAAAGACCAACCACTTGCCCTATATGCCACAATAATAAATAAATCATCTAAATCCAAAAAGCCATTGTAAAATTAGCGGACATAGGAAGTTTTCCAAGTAGAGGAGAATTCTAACCTACATATGGGTGAAAGATGATTATAAAAGTCAAAATGAAGAATTTCAATGATATAAAATTTTTAAAATCTGCATGAGAAAAATTAATGTCATTATTTTTACATGAGAAACCATTAGTTTGTAGGGAAAGAATCTTCACAGGAGATTTCTCTTATAATGGTCTACTGTTTAAGATTTATAAAGACTTGATAGAGACAGAGAAGTAGAACCATAATCATATTTAGCACAGTATCTGGCACAGACTTGATCCTAAATACATGCCTGGTAACTGCCTGCCTGAGATTTCACAGAAAAGAAGTGGCCAAAGGATATGAGCAAGGAATTCTAAAACAACAACAACAACAACAACAACAACAACAACAACAACAACAACAACAACAACAATAACAAAAACCCTCAAGATCCAAAGTCATATTAAAAACAAATGCTTTGAGCTCTAATCTCCTAAGTACCACACTTGCCAAAAAAATATCAATAGCTTCCTTTGCAGTGAATGTGGAAGAATGAGTGCTGGGTTGGGAGAGCTATGAATTTGTTCAATAATTCAGGGAAATAATTTTAATCCCCCAAGTTACCGAATGTCATATATCCTTTTACCTAGTAACAATACTGTTATCTTTGGGCCCCAATGACATCAAGAACAGAGGAAAAGCGTTTGCATACATCCAAATATTTTTATCAGCAGTGCTGTTTTTTTCTTGTAGCAAAGAGAGATACTAAATTGGTTTTTATCAGCTGGGAGATTGACTGATCAGGGTGGGGATTAGAATGTAAGGTGATTTTATTGTATCATTAGAAATAAGGACTCTAATAGTTTCAAGTAAAAATAGAGAGACTTACAAAAATTGATACAATGAAGTGAACAGAATGAGAAGAATGATTTATGTAATGAATGTAACTATATTGTGAGAAAACAACTCAGACTTCAGAAAATTGATTGCATCATTGACTAGTTAGGACTTCAAAAGACTGACACAGACTTGTCCACTCTTGACCCAGAAATGTAAAAAATAACAACAAGAAGATGATGATTTGTTTTACTAGTTGCACATTGTTGTGGGTGAAGACCATGCTTTTATAGATAGTAATATACTTAGAAATGGGGTAGATAAAAGCTTTGATATTTTATTCTTTGAAATTAATTCAATCAATGTAAATGTTTCTCAAACAAATTGAAGGGGTATTGATATTTTTTTTCAATAAAATGCTTAATTTTAGAAAACCAGGAAGAATGTGAACATCCTGATGTTTTAAAAAACAAAACAAAACAAAACAAAAGCTATAACCTCTACAAGTAAGATTTATAGCTGAAGGAAATCTTTGAGAAGGTTAGATTGTTCAACTCTCTCATTTTATTGATGAAGAAACTGAGGACACCAGAGATGGCAATTTGTCATGATTCCACAAGTTGTAGGCTGAGGATGTGAACCTAGATCTCGCAATTCTAAATCCAAAATACTCTACTAGCACCCAAAGTTCCCTAGGTCTCAGTCTCCTAATTTGTAAAAACATAAAAATAAAAATGAGTAGATTGGAACAGACAACCTTTGAGTTGCTACCAAATTCTACTCATTGATCCTTTGATACTGTGACTGCCTTCCTTCTTTTTACTGCATCATGCAATCAATCAATTCTATTTAATTTAATCAGGTGCCCTAAATGGGAAGACTAAATGGGAAATGTCGATACGCACTCAGCAAAATAAATGCATATTTTGGCCTTATGGAAAAATGTACACATCCTTTTTCTACTCTTTTTGGCCCAAAGAGACCAGGTTTGTTTCACCTTTAGCTTTTTGAAGGCATAATTGGTCTTTGATTTAGTCAACATTCTAAAGTCTTGCAAAGTTATTTCCAGTCACATGAATGAATTGTTCTCTGTATTCTGTTAACTCCACTCTGCAACAGTTCATGCAAATCTCTTGATACTGAGTCAAGGATTTTTTCATTTTAATTGGGAGAATGTCAAAGCTTCCCCTACCTTACTTTCCCAAAATGCAGATACAAAACACAATACTAAGTTTAAAGGAGAATTCCTTGCAAAGAGCCTTAGCACATTGAAGAGGGGGAAAGTTTTACATGGTCTACACCTACAGTGAACAACTTTTAAGAGAACAATCTGCATCTATCTCAGGATTCTGCAAGTATTCCTGCAGATTCAGAGATGATTTTCTAATGTCGTTGTCTTGGGACCCCACTGGTATTCTTTCCCTCCTGTATAATCATTTTGTCTGTCAATTTTGAGGCTCTATTAGATTACAGTTTATTTAATGAAGTTCAAGGAAAAAATTTGATATGAAATATTCTCCCAGTTGTCTGAGACATACTCTTCCACATGCCCCTCTAGACTTAGAAAGCACATGCACCAAAGAGATAAAACACAAATCATGGTTGCCAAAAGTCCGTCTTGCAGTCATGCTGAGCTTAAGAAGTTCTCCTTGAACACAGTAAATCTCTGTCCATCTATCCTTCCTTCCTGAAGTTTACATTGTCATCAGCTAGTCTAAGGATACAGCTAAGTCCATAATTCTCTCAACCCACTGAAACACTAAAACGTCCTTCTTTGACTAAAGTGTGTGTGTGTGTGTGTGTGTGTGTGTGTGTGTGTGTGTTATTTAAATACTATGATGACTTCCATCTTTTAAAATGATCCATTTCTCCTTTTTTAATTTTCAAAACATATACAAGGATAATTTTTCAACACTGACCCTTGAAAAACCTTGTGTTCCTGTTTTCCTCCTTCCCCTCAGCTCCTCCCCTAGATGTGATGTAATCCAATATATGCTAAACGTAGAAAAAAAATGTTAAATCCAATATAGGCTTACATATTTAGATACTTGTCTTGCTGCATAAGAAAAATAAGTTAAAAAATAAATAAAAATGACAAAGAAAATAAAATTCAAACAAACCACAACAAAAAGAGTGAAAATACAGTTATGATCCACCCTCAGTTCTCACAGTCCTCTCTCTGGGTGCAGATAGCTCTCTCTATCACAGGTCTATTGGAACTGGCCTGAATCATCTCATTGTTGAAGAGAGCCAGGTCCATCAGAATTGAACATCATATAATCTTGCTGTTGCCATGTACAATTATCTCCTGGTTCTGCTCATCTCACTTCACATCACTTCATGTAGGGCTTTCCAGTCCTCTCTGAAATCATCCTGCTGGTTGTTTCTTACAGAACAATAATCTTCCATAATAATCATTATATCATAACTTATTCAGCCATAAAATGATCCATTTCTAATTTAATTGATAATCCATAGGCGATCACTAGGGTGTCATCAAACTTCTTTCTATATAAATACAATTTTGTGCAATATCACTCTAGTTAAAAGGGATTATTTTCATTTAGCTCAGTTAAATCATATTAACTCAGTTAAATCAATATCAAAATGGAGGTTGTGATGGGGGATTTGGCTTGATTGTTACACACAAAAAGATATGAGAAAGATGTACATGCAATTTGAGTGTGAGCAGGGCCTTGCCATCTCTTGGGGACTCAGAAAAGATCCATTTGGCCTGATTCTTGAGACAAGAGATCCTAAGAAGCAAACAGAAGGGCTCTCCCTTCTCTCTCACACATTGAAATCTATCAATCATATTGACTTTTGAGGACCTGCCTATAGATTCAGATTGAAAGATTGTCAAGAATTTCAGACCTGCCAAACCTTGTGTTTTTTGTCGGCATTTTCATCAAATTTGCCATAATTGCCTTTATATCATGGTGAACTTTGGAAGCAGTATTTTCATAGGTCATGTAATTTTACCTACCCAAAATCTTTTAATGAGGAAAACACAGTTCATAGAGGATGAGATGTCAGACAGTTAATAAATTTGGAACCAATAATTTAATTCATAGATTTTCTGAATGCAAGGCTACTGCTCCTTTCATTCATTTACACTGCCTTCACTTTTCTGCTCCTCAGTTCCTTTACTTGTGCTGTAATAGCCAGCCTTCAAAACTGAGACAGGATTATATAAAAAGTCATGAAAATAACTTTGTCCATCTTTGCATAAATATAAATGAGATTTTCTTCAACTCTTCCCTCAATGTATAAGCCATCTTCTATAGTTAACTATCATCAACACATATAAAGACTGAAGGAAGGAAGCCAGGATTTCAGAGGAATTCTGAAGATGGCTGATCTTGGATTGTTATTAAATACATTGCACCATAGGCCCATTTCCCTCCATTTTTGAGGATTTTATTCCTTTGTGTTGTGAATGCAAGCCCTCCTGAAAGTCACAAAAAGCAGGGACTTCTAAAATGTTTATTTGCTTAAAGAAACGTAAGAGAAAGACCAAAAATATGTGAACATAGACACATTGAGTTATCATCTATGATTCAGTCTGTGCTTCCAAGTCCTGTCCAATGTGTGGTTTGAAAGTATTCTTCCCACCTGCCATCATTTGGGAAATTTGCCAGATATATTTTGCATGACAGCCAGTATAACTAAAAACACACTATATTCTGATTCAAAATTTGCATCCATCAGAGCCTGGCAGCTGTGGCCTTACTTCCACCTCATCAGCCAGCGGGTCACCTAATGCAGGAGGAGAATTGTACAGCTGTCAAACAGAAACCAACAGAAAGGGACATTGGAATTATTTCTGAAATCATATCAATTTAATTTAATGATTAAATGGAGATGATTGTAGCCTATTAGTATTTCAAATAAATTTACCCAAATGGGCACACAATGACCCTTGATTGATGGCACAAGCTCTATCTATGTTCAACAGGTTGACAAAGACCTAGAGAGAGGAGATGCAGTCTTATACAACAGAGAGCTGGGCTTACAGGTGGATGCACAAGCCAGTATACACACACACACACACACACATATATATATATATATATATATATATATATATATATATATACTTGCTTGTGCATATATATATATATATATATATATATATATATATATACTTGTTAGTACATATATATATGAAACTGTAGTACCTCTGGTAAGGAGGGGGGGGCTTGAGCTAAAAGGATAATTTTGCTTCATTGGCAATAGGGAGTTGATATGCTAGAGATTAAGATCCTCTGTATGCTTGAAGCAGAAGTCTGGAGAGCTACAGGTCTGAAGGCAATGACTAGGTAAGCAGCAGCTAAGTCCATGAAAAATCTGGCAATAGCAGAGTTGGGTGAAAACATGAATACTGCTGCTGCTGCCACTATTACTCCAAGGATTGCAACAGGGATTGGGCCTGTGATTCAGTAGGTCATGGCACCCCCAAATGAGGAGTTCCTCCATCAGTGCAGGTTGACACTTTCCCTGTAATTAATCTTGCTTTTAGGTAAATGCCTAGAGCAATAAGAGGTTAAGTTATTTGTTCTGGATCACACAATTAGCATGTGTCAAGAATGGGACTTCCTGGCTTAGAGGTCCATGCTCTTGCTTCTGTTCACATTACCCCTTATATTACCACCACAGTCATCTCCACCTGGATTATTTAGATAACTTTCAAGTTGCCATACAGTCTTACATTTGACCCTCATATTGACCCAAGAAGTAGAAACAATGAATATTGGTATCCTCATTTTATAAAGGATGAAATTAAAACCAAGGGCAGTGAGGTAATTTTTCCCCATGATCATACACCTAGGGCCTAGCAGAACAGAGTGTCCAACCTGGAACTAAGATGAAATTATATCTTCCATTTCAGACTCTATTTCATTTTTTCTTTTAAAAATGTTTTTGTGATTTTTTTTGTTATTTTATAAATTTAATTTTCTAATTATATATAAACATAATTTTCAACATTCATTTTTAAATAAAATTTTAAGTTCCAAATGTTTTCTTCCTTCCATTCTCTCCAAAATAGCAAGTGATCTGATATAGTTTATACATGCAATCATGTAAACATATTTCAACATTAGTCATGTTGTGAAGGAAGAAATAGAACAAAAAGGAAGAGCCCCCAAAAGCTAAAAACCATAAAAATGCTGTGTTTTGATCTGCTTCCAAACTCCATAGTTCTTTCTCTAAATGTGGATTGTAATTTGTGTTATGAGACTTTTGCAATTGTCTTGGGTGACTGCATCGCTGAGAAGAGATAAGTCTATCATAGTTGATCATTGGACAATGTTGTTACATGGTGTATGATATTCTTCTAGTTCTATATACTTCACTCAGCATCAGTTCATATAAATTTTTCCAGATTTTTCTGAAATCTGCCTACTCATCATTTTTTTATAGAATGATATAATTCCATTACATTTATATACAACTTGTCCTTCCATTACCCAAATTGATGAATAATCCCTCAATTTCAAATTCTTTGCAACCACAAAAAAAATCTGCTATATATATTTTTGTATATGTGGGTGCTTTTCCCTCTTTTATGATTTATTTACAATACAAAACTAGTAGATCTGAATCAAAGGTTATGTAAAGTCTGATAGTTCTTTGGGCACAATTTTAAATTGTTCTTCAGAATGGCTGTCAATTCACAGCTCAACCAAAACAATGTATTAGTGTCACAATTTTCTTTTCCAACATTTTATATTCTTGGAATTAATTGTTCCTTTAATGTTTTGGTAGAATTCACTTGTGAATCCATTTGATCCTTAGAATTTTTTCTTAGGAAGATGATTGGTAATTTATTCAAATTTCCCCCAAAATAGAGGTATTTAAGTATTCCATTTCTTCTCCTGTTAAGCTAGGCAGTTTATATTTTTGTAAATATTCATCTATTTCATTTAGTCAAATTTATTGGCTTATAATTGGATAAAATAGTCCCTAATAATTTTTATCATTTCATCTTCATTGATAGTGAATTAATGCTTTTGATTTTAATGCTAGTAATTTGGTTTTCTTCTTTTTTAAAATCAAATTAGGGGGTGGAGCCAAGATGGTAGAGAGGAGACAGTTCTTTGTCTGAGGGCTTCCTGACTTCAGAATCAAAATCAAATCAAGCCGCTGAACTGGTTTGGAGGAACAGAACCCACAAATATTTGAAGTGTAAGAATATTCAGCAGAAGACACTTTGGAAGGACTTCAGGAAAGATCTGGAAAGGACTTCAATCAGGTAGGGGCTGGGAGGAGGTAGCCCAGTACAGGTGCAGTGCAGGAAGACCCAGGGTGAAGAGGTGCCATGAACTGGGATTCTACTGAGAGGCTATTAGCCAAAATAAATCAGTATTGGCTACTCTGTCCTGGTTTCAAAGCCAGTGGATCAGTAGACTATCTGTGAGACTTCCAGCATGGCTACAGAAGGCAAATAATCAGCTCCTAAACCCCAGCTTAACAAGCAGGACTTAGCCATGCCCAGCCAGCATAAGAAAGAAGCCAGTAGTACCAGCCGCAGGGTAGTGTAAAATCCCTGTTACTCTATAAAGGAAGTTTGGGACAATGTTTCCTGTGTCCTAGGAGCTGACCTCAACCTTTTCTTTTTTTTAATCAACTTTTTTTTATTATAGCTTTTTATTTACAAGATATATGCATAGGTAATTTTTCAGCATTGACAGTTGCAAATCTTTTTGTTCCAACTTTTTTCCTCCTTCCCCCTACCCCTTCCCCCAGATGACAAGTTAACCAATACATATTAAATATGTTAAAGTGTCAGTTAAATACAATATATGTATACATGCCCAAACAGCTATTTTGCTGTACAAAAAACAGTCGGACTTTGAAATAGTATACAATTAACCTGTGAAGGAAATAAAAAATACAGGTGGACAAAAATAGAGGGATTAGGAATTCTATGTAGTGATTCATAGTCATCTCCCAGAGTTCTTTCCCTGGGTGTCACTGGTTCAGTTCATTACTGCTCCATTGGAACTGATTTGGTTCATGTCATTATTGAAGAGGGTCACGTCCATCAGAATTGATCATCATATAGTATTGTTGTTGAAATATATAATGATCTTCTGGTCCTGCTCATTTCACTCAGCATCAGTTCATGTAAGTCTCTACAGGTCTTTTGAAATAATCCTCTTTGACCTCAACCTTTAACAATGAGCAAAATCAATTTAAAAGAGCTCAGATCATAGATGGCTATTATGGAGAAAGGGAAAAACAGTCCCTGAGAAGGTGAAGCTTCAAAAGGTGATGATTCAAAAGAATCTTTTGAAAGATTTCAAAAAAGAATATTAAAAGAGAGTTAGAAGAAAAATGGGGAAAAAGAAATGACAGAGTTGCAGGACAGTTTGGAAAAGGAAACAGAAATTGTCTGAAGAAAACGGTGTCTTAAAAAAAACACAGTTGGTGAAATGGCAAATATATATATATATATATATATATATATATATATATTCTGAAGAAAACGACTTCTTCAAAAAACAGAATTGGTGAAATGGAAAATAAAATCCAATGAAAAAAACAATTCATTTAAAAGTTTAATTGGAAAAGCCATAATCAGGATTACCCAGGATTTAGCAGCTTGCACCTTAAAGGATCCAAGGGCCTGGAATCTGATATTCTGAAAGCCAAACAAACTTGGATTATATTCAAGAATAAACTACCCAGTTTACCTTTCAGGGAAAAAGATAAACATTCAACAATACAGAGGAATTTCACCTATTTCTGATGAAAAGACCAGAGTTGAACAACAACAACAACAAATTTGATCTCCAAACACAGAACTCAAGAGTAGTAAAAAAAGATAAATAGTAAAGAACTCTTGAAAACTATATTTCTGTTATAGGTATACTTAGATAGTGTGGATATAATTTGATTTTATTATGATAATATGAAAAAGAAATTATAGGTAGGAAGGGGATTGTATTGGAAAAAGAAGATAAAATAAGAGAAATTACAACTCACGAACAGGCAAAGATCTATTATAATTGAGGGAAAGAAAGGAATCTTACTCTCGTCAGATTTGGCTACAGAATATCAGACATATTTGGTTTCACAAAGAAACTTGTCCCACCTTATAGGAAAGTAGGAGGGGAAAGGGGAAAAGAAAGGGGAAGGCTAATAGAGGGGAAAACAGAAGTAGAAGGGGGAAAATGTGAGAAAGGGAGAGGAGCTTTAAAAGAGGAGGGCTGTTTGAGGGAGGTGGTGATCAGAAGCAAAATACAGAGGTAAACAGAATGTTAGAAAAGTTAGGTATGATACATTTTTGGAAAAAAGTGAATGGAGACAGAAAGGAGTATATTTTTTTTCTCGGTGTTTCATGGAACCTATACAAAAATTGACCATGTAATAGGGCATACAACTCTCAAAACTAAATGCAGAAAGGCAGAAATAGTAAATGCCTATTTTTCAGATCATGATGAAATAAAAAATTACATGCAACAAAAGGCCAGGGGGAAATAGACCAAAAAATTAATTTGAAACTAATTACTCCAATCCTAAAGAATATATATATATATATATATATATATATATATATAGTATATAATTTTAGTTTTACCTCTGCATAACATCAGCTAATCTTGATCTTTATTCTTACCATGACTTCTTGTTCCTCCACTTCTTAGTTCTCTCCTAGACTATTCCCCAACTGATCTTTTAAGAAATCAATTCAATTTTATAACCAAAGGCTGTATTAATTCTTTGACTCTTTGTCCTAGTGTTATTAATACCTTGTCAAAGATATCATGAGTTACTCCTAGTAACCCATATCTTTGCTACTGAAAGGGGTTGCAGAAAATCAGGTAATCTTGCTGATGGAATCCACTGAAATATATTGTATAATACCAATCAGGCCCTCAGTGTAGCAAGGTATTCTCTTAAACAATTCTCCTCAACATTTGTCAGTTTCCCCTGCTATCATTTTAACCAATCTGGTAGGTGTGAAATATCACTAAGTTGCTTTAATTTGCATGTCTCTAATCAATAATAATTTAAATCATTTTAATTGCCTATTGAGTCCTCATCTCTGATATTGCCTTTGACCTTATCAATCACACTCTTCTCCAGTGTTCTCTTTTTGGGAGAGTGCTCTCTTCTGGTACTCCTACTCTTCTTATTATTCTTTCTAAGTGTCTATTGATGGATCTTCCTACAGGATGGGTAGGTTCCTCCAAAGGCCTGCCTTTGGCACTTTTATCTCTCTGGTATTTTACTTGATGATCTTGTTAGCTCCCTTAGATGCAATTATTATCTATGGGCCAATATTTCTTAGCTGGATGTATCTAACCTTAATTTATCTCTTAATCTTTAACCACAACCTGCTTCTAAAACTTCTTGAAATACATTTAATTATCTCAAATACAAATATCCAAGAGAGAGTTCATTGTCTTTGTTGTTACAACTTTCAAGTCATCTTGTATCATTCTGACATGTTGGAAAATCTACTTTTAAGATAGCTTTTTGTTGTTATTAAGAAACAATTGCATCTGGGAAAATTGAGAGAGTAATGCACTGTTGGTGGAGGTATGAACTGATCCCACCATTTTGGAGAGCAATTTGGAACTATGCTCAAAGGTCACTCAAACTGCAATACCCAGAAATCCAACCACTAGATCTATATACCAAGGAGTCTATTAAAAATGAAAAGTACCTACATGTGCAAACAGTGGACTATAAAATGTAGTTATCCCAAAAGCTCACTGTATTTATGGTTGGTTGATTATCTTTATTATGCACACACACACACACACACACACACACACATACACACACACACAATACACACACCCCACACACACATATACATTCACACACATCAATTTTTCTTTCAAATTAATCTAAAATATAGCATTATAAGCCCTCACATAAGGTATTTTCCCTCTCTGAATTTTATTTTTTTTCTGAAAACGAGAATTTTGGAGTAGATAATGTTTGAAGACCACCTTCTACTCTTGCTAATGAAATGTCCCTATTGTTTATACAGATATAACTACTGGGAGAGAAAGATTCTTGTGATAAATTCCCCAGATAAGAAAAAAGATGTTTCTTTAGCAGCCTGGTTGCCTTTAGAGTTAGGGAGAGTACTGGGGCATTGATATATTTGTAGTTACAAACAAATGGCATCGCCTCCCTTTTTTGGGATACATATTCTGCTGTTACATAATTGCAGCCTTGATTACTTCCTGAGAGGGCTGTGTAATGCTAGAGATTTATTTCAGGCTTACTCTGAAGGTGATGATGCTTTATGCTCGTCATTAAAAGCCAACAATCTAAACAAATCATTTCCCAGTGTGAATCCTCTCCCTTTTCCTCAGAGGCCAATAGCCAGTACATCCCTGATCAATTTGAGCCACCATCTATTTGACAGAGAAGAATTTCTGTTGGACAGGCTTCTCCTGTGATAGGCAGAAGCAATATCTCTAGCTGCAGGAGTGCTCAACCATTTCAGTCTTTATCAAGGCTACTCTTTGAAAGCATAAGGGTTTCATGTATTAAAAGAGAAGGGGGGAAGTATTTCACATCTCTTGGAGCTGACATAGTCATTTTCATTAAAACTAGCTGGATTTTTAAACATAGTAGAGGCACATTTTTTACTACTTCCTTTTTTTCTATAATTATTTGCTCATCTTTTCCTGAGTTGATTTCCTGAGGGAAAAATATGACAACATTTGCCATTGGAGTGGTCTCTCCCCTGGGATGGATGGAAGCCTGGTTATTAGATTACTGAAATGATTATGATACGGTTGATAACTCATTTTCATCTGATAGTCTGAGGAGAAAAACCATCTTGTTGGTAGCTCATTTTCATCTGAGTGGCTTGGGAGAAAAGCCATCCTAGATCCTCCTAGGGAGAGGATTATAACCACACTGTGTTTTCCCAGAAGGCTTTTTCTGTCAAAGACTTCAAAATATTTTTGCAGATGCCTGAGGATTTCTGTAACATTGACTAGAAGTGACTTCGGTAGAAAACATCTGGTTTTGCAGACAGGGATCAGAGATTTAGAGCCTGGATGAACTCAAAGTCATAGAAAGTTGCAGAAATTTGTCAGGAGGAACTTGTCTCCATTTAACTGTTGGTTCCCTTTGTCAAAAATTAACTCTTTCCCCCCAAATCTGCCACATTTCTTGAGGATATCATCAATTGATATAGCATAGTCACCATCCTGTAGCGAGCCAAAATTGTATGACCAGGACTCCTAATATGCCTCTGTTGGTGGGTATTGAACCTCATCCATTAGTGGTTCAAAATTAATGTTGAGTTGAATAAAACCAAAATAAAAGAGTTTAAAATTGAGAAATTGGACTACATATCAAGCAGAATGACCATTTGTATGTGTGTGTATATGTTAAGATCGTGTATTTTAAGATCAGCACGAGTCAGGAATTCAGGTTAGGGGAAAATCGTCAGTCTTTATTCTCAGTGAAGAAGGATCGGAGGTGGAGAGAATCGGCGATAGCAATGTGTGCAGCTGAGTCAGAAGCTAGCTCGACCAGCAGCCACACAACCAGCAGCTCGGAGTCTCGAACTCAGCCCAATCTCTCCCAGCTTGTCTTCTTCCCTCTCTGCCTCCACCCACCAAAATCGTCATTTCCTATACAACACATCAGGACTTGCAAGGAGAGTGGGCAGGGACCATTCTTAATCCAATCATGTATATTAATAGAGTATAGCCTCAATTACTATCTAGCCTCATGTACTTGGGACCTCAGTGCATCAGCTCAAACCTCAGCCCATTACATTTCCCTTTCTTTTATTTTAGAACACCGGTGGTCATGCCATCCCTGACTCCTCAGGGAGGTCCAGAGCCTCAAGGGAGGTGATCACAGCCTCCCTAACTTCTCAGGGAAGGAGGTGAAAGCACCGAAAAGGAGGTGATCACAGCCTCCCTGACTTCTCAGGAAAGGCGGTGAAAGCACTAAAAAGGAGATGATCACGCCCTCCCTGACATCTCAGGAAGGAGATGAAAAGCACCAAAGGGAAATGGGGTTGCTATGGGTTTCTGGGCTGAAGGGTCTTATTATGCACAAACCCATCAGCATGGGAGGTATTACACAAGCACATAAGCAATAACGCAGAGGACTATTAGGGATGACCCTCCCTCAGTCAGTGCAGGCTCGATGTGGTGTAACAAACATGAATGTGCACACAAGTAGCAGAATAGCAAACAATATAAATCAACATGGTGTTGGAAAAGATCACCAGAAGTCCTAGAAGGTGGGTATGTAAACAACAGTCACACATACATCCTTCTTCAGCAGCCAAGAGATAGTCCAAAACCAATCTATTGTCCATTGTTTCACATGTCAGGAATCCAATGATCCCCTGAGTTTTTGAAGTCCTGAAAGTCTTTTTATGTGTTAGGAATCCAATGATTCCAGCAGATTTTGAAGTGTTGTAACAGTCTTATCATTTCTCAGAGAATCCAATGATTCCTGAGAGTTTCAAATCCTATGTCTCAGAGAATCCAATGATTCCTGAGGGTTTTCAGTCCTATGTCTCAGAGAATCCAATGATTCCTGAGAGTTTTCAAGTCCTATGGCTCAGAGAATCAATGATTCCTGAGGGTTTTCAGTCCTATGTCTTCAGAGAATCCAATGATTCCTGAGAGTTTTCAAGTCCTATGGCTCAGAGAATCCAATGATTCCTGAGGGTTTTTGAGTCCTATGGCTCAGAGAATCCAATGATTCCTGAGGGTTTTGAAATCCGACAATCTTTGATGTCCATGAGTCAAACGCCATAACTGCCACGCTCTTTCAATGGTGAGCACAATCAGCAACAGCACCACCCGATATTTCTTGGGTCTTCTCCTTTGTTTCAAAGGTCTGCTCCGTCTCTCTGCGATGGACAAGGCGATATGGCTCGTTGGCACCCATCTGATTCCTTCTCCACCTGTAGAGATACAAGCAAACCCTCTCCCCAAAGCAGTTAACCTATCTGGTCCTTTCCATTCACCACTTTCTGGGTCTCTCCACATCACCTGGCGATTATCTAAAGATAGTGGAGCTGCTCGCACTGGACACTGACCTTCCGGTGGGTTATAAAACCTGTCAGCTGGAGCCAGTGCATCTTTGTCAAAAATCAAGAAGTTAATAGTATAAAGAGCTAGATTTAGAAGTTTCTCTAGGGGTTACCTGTGGCTCCCCTTTCTTTTGTTTTTGGAGGAGCGTCTTAATATCTCTGTTTCTCCTCTCCACTATTGCCTGTCCTTGAGGATTAAAAGGTATGCCCGTGGTGTGTAAAATCTTATACTGTGCACAAAAGTGTGCAAAATGTTTCGAAGTATAAGCAGGACCATTGTTCGTTTTTATTGCTTGTAGGCTAACCCATAATGGCAAATGCTTGTATGAGGAATTCAGTGACCACTGGCTGTCTCTTTGCTGCTGGCATTGCAAAAGTGAATCCTGAAAAGGTGTCTACCACAACATGGATGAAAGACAGACGACCAAAAGATTTATAATGGGTCACATCCATTTGCCAGATTTCATTGGGTCTCAAACCACGAGGGTTCTTCCCTGGAGGCAGTGTAGGAGCGTGGAAAGGAAGGCAAGCTCGTACAGGCTTTTACTATGCTCCTAGCTTCCTCTTTGTTATTCCAAATTTGAAACGTAAAGCTCGAGCAGCCTGATGATATTTAGAATGAGATGCCTGAGCTTCTTGGAACAAAGGGGTATTGACCAACATAGTTAGAAGGCTATCTGCCTTTGAATTGCCATCAAATATGGGACCTGGAAGTCCACTATGAGAATGGACATGTAATATATAGATCTTACCTGGATGCTTTCTCACTTGCTCTTGAAGTTTCTTAAAGAGCTGATATATATTAGAGGCTGCAAATTTTATTTGGGCTGTGGCATCTTTGTACCACACCTACTGAATAGGCCGAATCAGATATTATATTTATGTCTCCTGGATAATAAGTAAGAGCTAGAATGATCGCGTACAATTCATTCTGCTGAGTGAACTGAAAAGGAGTTCTGACTACTCTCTTTATCATGAGAGTACACGAGAGTACACAGCACAAATATTATGTTTGGATGCATCCGTGAAGATTGTTAGTCCTTGAAGAGGAACTTTAGAAACTTTTTCTTCAAGAGTCCATCGCCAATTATGTAATAGTCTAGTTATCTTTAATGGAGACCCATGTAAAAATTTGGAGCCTATGGCTAATAAAATTTGCCACTCTGGGATGGTCCACAACACACATTAATTTGTGTATTGGTATAAAGGTGTATATCTTATCAGGTCTTGTCCCAGATAATTGTACTGCTCGCTTAGTGGCCTTTAATAAAATTCTAGCCACAAGCTACTGGGTAGGGTGTGGCTTTTGATCTGGTTGTGCTGGGAGGTTCACCCACTCTATCACACTGTGTCCTTGATGAAGGACTGCTGTGGGTGCCTCTTGTGTGGCAAAACTGATATCTCCAAGGGTTTTTGAGTGACTCTTTTCAACCACATTGGATAAAGCTCAGTTCAACTTCTCTCAAAGCCTCTTGAGCTTCTTTTGTAAGCTGGCGTGGTGAATTTAAAGCACTGTCTCCCTTAAAATGTCATATAACGGTTGTAACTGATAGGTAGTCAAGCCTAACACTGGTCGCATCCATTGGATATCTCCTATCAATTTCTGAAAATCATTCAATGTGTTTAGCTTTTTCTGTTCTTAAGGAGAGTTTTTTGAACTGTAAGCACCTTAGGTATACTTCATATCCTAAATATTGAAAAGGAGCATGTCTTTGAATTTTTTCTGGTGCTATGTATAATTTGTAATTCCTTAGTGTTTCTATGGTCCTTTGTAGACATGCCTCTAACATTTGTTCCTCAGGTGCACATCCCAAAATGTCATCCATGTAATGTAATAGCATAACTTTTGGGAATGCTTTTCTTACTGGAGCAAGAGCAGCAGCAACATACATTTGACATATAGTAGGGCTGTTTTTCATTCCCTGTGGCAAAACTGTCCATTCATATCTTTTATAAGGCTCAGCTAAGTTAACGCTGGGCACTGAAAAGGCAAATCTTTTCATATCCTCCTTATCCAGAGGGATAGAATAGAAACAATCCTTAATATCTATGACCCAAAGAGGCCATTCTCTAGGCAACTGAGTAGGAGATGGAAGTCCAGGCTGAAGAGTTCCCATAGTTTCCATCTGTTCATTCACTTTTCTTAAATCCGTTAACATCCTCCATTTTCCAGATTTCTTTTCACAACAAAACTTGGGAATTCCAAGGACTTAGAGAAGGTTTTAAGGTGTCCTTGGTCAAGCTGCTCCTGTACTATATCTAATAAGGCCTGAATTTTATCTTTACTTAAGGGCCACTGCTCTATCCACACTGGTGTATCAGTTTTCCATTGGATAGGAACAGGTGAAAGTGTTGGCAGGCCTTCAACAGCAGCCCTGCTTAAAAAACCGAAGTACTCATTTTTAACCCTAATTGCTGTAAAACGTCTCTTCCCCACAGATTGATGGGGATTTTTTCAACTATAAAGGAGTAAAAACTCCTGTTTTGCCTTCAAAAGTCCATCTCATAGGGGCAGCACTAACTTCAGCTGCTATTGATCCTCCTACACCAGACATGTAGGTGTCTGCTTTAATCTTTGGCCAGTGACTGGGCCAGCTGGCACCTCTAATGACCGTCCGATCTGCACCAGTGTCTACCAATCCTTCCAATGGAAGGCCATTTATATAGATTGTGAGCATAGGTCGGTCAGTTGTTACAGCTGCTGTCCAATAAACTGCTGGATTTTGTGATCTGGAATCAGAATCTGGGTGACTATCACCAGGCTGCTTATTAGGATTCTGTATGAGTAAACCTGATGCTACTATTTCTCCTGGGTGATAAGTCACACATTGTCTGCCTGTATTGGTGACTGGGATATTATCTACACATTCCCAGTTTCCACATCAGTATGTGGATGGACACTGTTTTGTACTTACTCTCAGGAGGTAAAATGGTCAAGCCTACTGTGCCTGGAGGCAAGGGATCCATAGGCTGGAGAGGAACAGATTTCACCTCTCCAGGGGGTATCTCAGTTGTCTCAGCTGCATACAACTCTATTCTCCCTAATTGTAATCCCTTTCTTCCATCAGGTTGCTTCCTGGCTGATTGATTGTGTAATCCCTTTCTGCCATCATATGACCTTGGCTGATTGGTCATATTGGGGTATTGGCCGTCTAGGCACTCTCTGGGTGCACCATTGGCTGCCATCATGCCCCAAGTGTTTTGCCTGGCCCTGGGGCTGGGCCCTCATCCCGTTCCCTGAACCTGTCTACATTCTGAGGCCCAATGGAAGCCTCTGTTGCATTTTGGACATGGGATACTGGGTCTTGTTCTCCCACCCTGCTTTCTCACTCTGCCTCTATACCAACATTGAGCTTTCAGATGCCCTACTTTACCACACTGAAAGCATTGCCGTTTCTTCTCTAGAAGTCCCTTGCTGGAAGGGACCCTGTCTACCCATGTTGGGATCTTGGGAAGTCTGCATCATAGTCTGGCTATAAAAGGCATTTGTGCCACTGTGGCACAGCGTCTTATGAACTCCTCTAAAGGAGCATCCTGAGGCAGTCCTAGTATAATCCTTCTGCACACCTCATTAGCATTTTCCTTAGCAAGTTGCCTTATTAAAACATCTGTTGTTGGATTTTCCCATTAGTTCTTGTGATAGCAGTCTGCAAACGTCCCACAAAGTCAGCAAAGGGCTCATCTGGCCTTGCATTATTTTTGTGAAGGCCTCACCTTTATCATTTTATTGTGAATCGAATCCCACGCTTTGATAGCATTAGCAGCAATTTGCTCATATGCTGCTACTGAATAATTAACCTGTGCTGTGACGTTCTGCATATGGACCTATACCTTGTAGTAGGTCATAGGTGATCGTGCATGAACAGCATTTTGACTATTTTGTTGGAGCTAGTATCCTACAGAGCTCACTATATTCAGAAAGCCACATGTAATTTTGTCCAGGTTCTAGGCATACCCTTGCTATAGATTTCCAGTCATCAGGAGTCAAGACTTCGAAAGCCAAATTCTGTAACAGCATCTTAACATAAGCTGATGTAGCCCTACATAATTAGTGCAGGCCTTTTAAGATCTTTAATGATTTCTACATTAAAGGAGCGTATCTTCTACTTTGTTGACCTGAGGCATTAGACTGGGAAATTACAGGAAACATAAGTGGTTGTAGCTCCCGGATGTCCACACCTTTCTTTGGCCTTCATTAAGCCCTCTTGAAGCCTGCTCAAGGTTGGTCCCTCACTGCCCCCCACTGCCCCTCCTCCTCCATCCCCGAGGGTGGAGTTGGTGGAGGAGAGTCAATCACTTGCTCCTGGGGTGGAGCTGAAGCCACCTCCTGAGGGAAAGGTCACCACACCCTTGCTCACTTAAGTCTCCATGCCCTGTGGGGATATGGTCATTAATCTCTTCATTGTCTTCCTCCTTAATATCATGGCTAATTTGAGGAGGAGTGGAAGGAGTCATGGGCTTTTTCTTTCTTCTAGGATTCTTAGTGCTAACTTGAAATACATTGTATAAATAAAATGCCTCCATGGGAATTGAATGAGGACCATATTCTCTGAAATGTATGAATATCTCTTGTCCAACCCGGGACCAGTTATCTCGAGAGATCTGCTCCTCCTCTACGATCCAAGGGGAGATGCAGTTTAATATACCCACAAATCTCTGCTATCTGTTCCCAAGTTATAAGTAACCCATGTATTTCTGTCAGCTTAATCATGCTTTCCATAGCACCACTCTTGGGTGGGGTTGGGGCGAGGGATGGAGAGTCTTTAGCTAGCCTTTGTCCCATTTTTAGCCAAAAAAAATTACTGGTTTAGTTTTAAGAAAATAAGTTCCTTATTTGTCTATTAACAATACTCACCAAGTTCCTGGTCACCGGAGACTTCTTCAGTCCTTGGTTCCCACCGTTGGGCCAAATGTTAAGATCGTGTATTTTAAGATCAGCACGAGTCAGGAATTCAGGTTAGGGAAAATCGTCAGTCTTTATTCTCAGTGAAGAAGGATCGGAGGTGGAAGAGAATCGCTGATGGCAATATGTGCAGCTGAGTCAAGAAGCTAGCTCGACCAGCAGCCACACAACCAGCAGCTCGGAGTCTCGAACTCAGCCCAATCTCTCCCAGCTTGTCTTCTTCCCTCTCTGCCTCCACCCACCAAAATCGTCATTTCCTATACAACACATCAGGACTTGCAAGGAGAGTGGGCAGGGACCATTCTTAATCCAATCATGTATATTAATCGAGTATAGCCCAATTACTATCTAGCCTCATGTACTTGGGACCTCAGTGCATCAGCTCAAACCTCAGCCCATTACATGTATATGTGTGTGACATTTAAGGGAATGATCCATATTTGAAAGAAAAATGATGATAATGATGGTGACTCTAATGAACATCATTCTTTAAAAAGTTCTTAAAACATAGATTTCTTGATGACTCTATAGTCAATTAAGTGCTTCCTGATTAGGTGATCTCACATTGTAGTATGAAATACTTGGAAAGACACTAAGAAATAGTGAAGGATACAGTGGCTTGATGTGCTTTGGAATCAAATGCAATTAAACTGAAGAATGAGAACAACAAAGAACATAGTGCCAAGAACAGGACAATAGTTTTGGAGTAAGAGACTCTATAAACAAGTCCTAGCTATGTACTAGCTCACTCTGTGATCAGGGACAAGTCATTTCACTTCTGAGATTCAGCTTCCCATTTATAAAGTTCAAACATTGATTTAGATGGCCTTTCATTTCTCTTCTCCCTCAAAATCTATGATAATTTGATTTGATATTTTCTTGAAATCTCCTTAGAAAAAGTCATTTTTGTATCTAATAAAATGAAAAGAATCATCGAGTCTCCCCAAAATCTTAAACCCATCTAGATGCAGTGAGATTCCAAGGAAAGGTGGAGCAAATCCTTTCCTAGAATTTGTCTTAAACATTTTGTCTCTTCTCAGACATCAGTGAAATCCCATAGCAAAGGTTAATAGCAGATTATTTGGTCTACTACTGAATTGAAAAGTTTTAAGGTTCCTTTATCTTCTCTCCTCTATTTCTCAATTTTTTTTTACCATAGTCATCAGTTTTTCCTCCTCATCTATGTTTTGTAAGTTTTCCTGTTGTTCAATAAGACAGATCATTCTACCTGTGTCCTTGAAATCATCTCATTCTAGTTCTTCCAGGATCCTGTGCTGGTAGTAGTTTCCTTTCTTTAATGGTTCAAATCCCTTCCTTATCTATCTAAAAATAAGATCATAAAATAGCATTAAACAGTCCTCTTATTATCTATATACCTCATCCCAATATCCTCCTATCCACTATGCTTCTGTCTAACCAGTCACTACCAAATTTTGACAATGTAACCAGTATCTTATGTCTCCACCTGTTCATGGCCATTTCCCTTCTTGACTTCTTATAGTATCACTTCTGTCCGAACAAATCTATTGAAATTATTGCTATCTTGGGTTTTAAAATTCAGTTTCTAATACTTTTGTGTCTAAAGTTCTCTTGAGACACAAAGCACACAGAAAGATATTGGAGTGGTGGTCATCCTTTGTTTAATTATTTCGCTCATTGTTCCCATCTAGTTGACTGGAGAACTTGAATATATTGTCCTAAGAACAGGGTTGTCACTAGTTCTCAGTGTCATGGACATTGTTTCAAAAAGGCCCAGATACAAATAATTGTATTTGCAATAGAAAATAATCACTCCATAGTTCATGAAGAGTAGTATTACAAACCAATGAGCATCCCTTTCTCACCTCAACCCTCTGAAATCTCTGCAGCCTCTGTGATTTACATGACTTTCCTGGATGGAATTTCACCAAATAGTACCTGTCAGAAGAAAGAACAAGGGGTGGAGTGGAAAAAGAATTGTGTACTGAGAAGATATATTCATGTGAGGGGGGAAAAAAAGATCCAGAAAAGGAAAACACAGTGAAGAACGTTGTTGAAGATCAAACAAGAGAGGAAGAGAAGCAAATTCTGTTTTCCAAGAATATTTTAGAACCCCTGGACAGAAAAAAAGAAGTGGAAGAATTTTCAGAAAATAGTTAATAGATCAAGCCCAGAAGAATGAATAAGCAGGGATGGACAACTTTAATTATTCAAATATGACTATCAATCACCGTCTTTAAAAAACAGAGAAGCTGATAATTTAAAAAATTAATTAATTAATGCTTAGTTCAATCTTCAAAACTTTGAGGAGTCAAAAGTTACACATTCTATACTAGATATGATATTTATTAACACAGCCAGACTGTTTGCAGTTAGACATTATGACAATATCAGGTGAAATGACTGGTCTCTTTTAGAGTTTATCATTAGGAAAAGGAATAAAGTGAAGAACAATCTGACAGATATCTTTTGTAAAAGAAGCAGAGATTCCAAAGTATTCAGAGCATATAAGTATAATCCCATTGGCCACATTTGGACATCTAGGACTCTATTCTGAAGGTGTGTATGTATGTATGTGTGTGTGTGTGTGTGTGTGTGTGTGTGTGTGTGTGTTTTCTTAATGATAAATTCAGGGCATCTAGAATTCGGATTTCTTGGTAATTATTTAAAGCTCAAAGACATATATCACAATGAAATCTGGAAAAGCTGCATTATTCCTCAAGCCTCTTTAAAACACTACTTGTAGAAAATCAACTACATTCACGCACAGTGATCATGGCAGATTGACTCTTACTGCTCGATGATGATCAGCTATTAGTATGATAGTTCCAAGTAAAGTCACAGGAGCTGAAAGCTATTGGAAGTCTTGCTGACATAGAATTTGTGTGTTTCTTCAGAGTCATGAGGATACTTCTCCTCTTCAAATCCATGGGCATGAACTAGAGACCATTACTGATCACAAAATAGAAAATTTTGATTACATCAAATTAAAAAGCTTTTGTACAAATAAAACTAATGCAAACGAGATTAGAAGGGAAGCAACAAACTGGGAAAACATCTTCTCAGTTAAAGGTTCTGATAAAAGCCTCATTTCCAAACTATATAGAGAATTTTCTCTAATTTATAAGAAATGAAGCCATTCTCCAATTGATAAATGGTCAAAGGATATGAACAGACAATTTTCAGATGATGAAATTGAAACTTTTACCACTCATATGAAAGAGTGTTCCAAATTACTATTGATCAGAGAAATACAAATTAAGACAATTCTAAGATACTACTACATACCTGTCAGATTGGCTAAGATGACAGGAAAAAATAATGATGAATGTTGGAGGGGATGCGGGAAAACTGGGACACATATATATATAATTGTTGGTGGAATTGTGAATGAATCCAACCATTCTGGAGAGCAATCTGGAATTATGCCCAAAAAGTTATCAAACTGTGCATACCTTTTGATCCAGCAGTGCTACTACTGGGCTTATATCCCAAAGAGATACTAAAGAAGGGAAAGGGACCTGTATGTGCCAGAATGTTTGTGGCTGCCCTCTTTGTAGTGGCCAGAAACTGGAAAATGATTGGATGCCAATCAATTGGAGAATGATTGAGTAAATTGTGGTATATGAATGTTATGGAATATTATTGGTCTTTAAGAAATGACCAGCAGGATGAATACAAAGAGGCTTGGAGAGACTTACATGAACTGATGCTGAGTGAAATGAGCAGAACCAGGAGATCATTATATACTTCAACAACAATACTTATGAGGATGAATTCTGATGGAAGTGAATTTCTTTGATAAAGACATCTAACTCAGTTTCAATTGATCAACGATGGACAGAAGCAGCTACACCCAAAGAAAGAACACTGGGAAATGAATGTAAACTGTTTGCATTTTTGTTTTCCTTCCTGCGTTATTTCTATCTTCTGAATCCAATTCTCCCTGTGCAACAAGAGAACTGTTTGGTTCTGCACACATAGATTGTATCTAGGATATACTGAGACATATTCAACATATATAAGACTGCTTGTCATCTAGGGGAGAGGGTGGAGGGAGGGAGGGGAAAATCGGAACAGAAGTGAGTGCAAGGGATAATGTTGTAAAAAATTACCCAGGCATGGGCTCTGTCAACAAAAAAGTTATTATTAAAAAAAAATCCATGGGCATGAAGAGCAAACATTGGACATCAAAGTTTTTGAAAAATCATTTGCTCCTTAATATAATGAATGAAATCCTGATTAGGTTGAGTGGAAAAGCATATTTGCCAGTGAGTATCCCCACCTTTTTTTACCTATCACCGGAGAGGTCATCAGGGAAAGAAGGGTAGAAGTCTATGAAAAAGCCAAAAGTTTGGGGAATTCTCAAAATCTATGATAGAAGCAGAAAATATTTTTCTAGTTGTATTTTTAACTTGGCATTCTTCCTCACCATCTCTGATGGAATGAAGAAGAATAGGAGGGAAATGAAAAATAGATATGTTTTTGAGGTTTCTCATAAATAAAATGAAAGCTGCAATTACAGGGGAAATGCAGTTTGAAAACAGTTATGAAAGCAGCTTTGCCAAGTTAAGATATTTTGGAAAAAGGGGCCCCACATCAAACGATCAATCATATTTTCTGAAGTATCAAAGGAATTCCAGGAGATGGGAAGCTGGGTCTCCACTGATTCAAAATGCCACCTCCCACAAGCCTGAACTCTTTGCTGCTTTCCTTTAGCAGATCCTATGGCTTAAGATCATCCAAGGAAATCAAGCATCATTTCACTCTGTAAATAAAATGATGCTGATGAATTATTCATATACAAGACCAGTATTTTTGAATGCACTCCCAAGTGTCAGAATATGGAATACAGTATGTCTTTCTCCAGACATTTTGGAATATTTATGAAAACAATTCATAAAATTAAATCCCATTAGTTCTAGATTAGCACTTGACATTTGTCAAACTAATAACATCTGCTTGCTAGAGGGGACACCCTCAGCCCCAATAAAACTTAATGGGTACTTTTGTGCTAAATTGTCAGCAATGCTATTTTTCTTCCTCCTATAATAAATTAATTTATTTGAGGAGGGCTACATTTCTATCCTAACATGTAACCTACCTTGTATCTGTCTGTGGATAAACAGCTGTTCTGTCTCTTTAAATAACAATAGCAGACATGTTATAAAAAGCATAGGGAGAGAGCGAGAGACAGACAGACAGAGTCAGAGACAGATAGACAGACAGGACATGGGCATGAGCATTCAGTATCAGGGCCATTTTTTAACCCTTGAAATGGCCAGCTTCCCGAATGTCATAAGCAGCAATTCTTCTTAGCATTCTGCCCAGCTTTGGTGCATTAAGATTGATGTAATTATATGGTTATTTGTAGAAAAACATGACTTAATGAACCTATCAATGGCTCGTTAACAAGATTCTACCTGACCCTAGAGGTGCTGTTCATGGAGCTCTATCTGCCATGCAACTCTGATTACCCATTTTTTGAACATTCATCCCTCAATAAGAGTCATGTCAAGGAGATCTGTTTATTAGAGAATTCAGGTAACCAGCATCTGATGATATCAGTGGCTACAGAGTGGAAAATGAGATTTGTGGGGATATTCAGGGTGATAAACACCACCATGAGAACAAGAACTGGATAAAAATGATTTTACTTAACTTTCCAAATAGTCTGACCTAGAATGTGACATTTTGAACAGATATTCTAGGCAGTGCCATCTTGAAGTATAGACAGAACTCTCTTCCTTTGGATTGCCAGGAAAGTCCTGCTGCCTCAAGACTCATTGACATTGGGTCCCAAGACCCAATATTCCCATTGACATGGAAATATAAGGGATAGTATAGGAATAATTTCATTAAGATGGATATACCCAGACTCTACGAAATCATTGTTCCTACAATCATAATCCAGTATTGAGAGTTCCTGATCAATCATCACTCCAAGGTAAGATAATTTGTGATCTCAAAGCAGGTAGCCCATGGGAGTGCTTCTGGCTCAGTGATATTATAGAGACGGAATATGGATGCAAAAGATGGACAAAGGGGGAGTGTTTTCCTGCATTTATGAACAGATCTTTCCTGTGGCTGGTGACAGCAGAAGTGACAGAAAATGCTGAGCTCTTGCTAGTATCTGTCACATCAACCACATAATTGAAAGGCACTCATTAAAAGCACACATATGCGGAATCACATTTGTCACTGTATAGAATATTTGGAGGGCCCTTCATCTCTCTAATTGAGTGATATTCTTATTTTATACAAACACAAGTTGTTTCTATCTGTACGGGAAAGTTTCATGCTTCCCTTGGCAATTATATCATTTGCCACTGTGAATGCTAAACTTGTTATGATTTTCAGAGAGTAGGAGATTTTCTGTTCCTCATCTCCACCTCTCTGGTGCTGTCTATACTATTCATCTAAGTGGAATGGTGATGATAGATTTATACACTCAGAATAGCTCTGAGCCCCCAGCTACCAAAGCCACTCCAAACCAGACAATATTGCTCTGAAAGCTGATCATGTGATGTCAATATAATGCATCTTTCTTTCCATGTGAACAGATAAGTATGTTCACTACCATATAATAATTTGTTTGTTTTGCATTGAATCAACAAAAAGAAGAAATACATCTTAGAAAATCTATGACATACCCCTGGATTATCTTAGACCAAGGTTAACTCTAAATGGGAAAAAGGCTATTACAAATCCATGAATCCATGGAAGAAAAACAGCACAGTTTATTTTATTGATCTTTGCATATTCAGTTCTTCAAGTAAACAGCATTTGCCACAAAATTCAGTAGACTTCTTATCTGAAGTTCAGTTCCATGACATAGATGTAGGAGTATTCATCAAGAAGACTCAAGTTTAAATTCAACCTCAAACACAATAGCTAGGTTACTGTAGACAAATCATTTGAACTCATTCTACTTCAGTTTCCTTCTCTGTAAAGTGGAGCTAATAACAGCCCATACTTCACAGGGTTGTTGGGAAGACTGAATGAGATAATGTCTATAAAAGGCTTATCATAGTGATTTATCATAAGTAGTCACTTAATAGATACTTGTCCCTCTTTTCATCCCCTCCACCATGGTCTTGACATTGCCTACTGCAACTTCCTTCTAATTCTCACATCTGACTAATAAGCTGCTCTACAATGCTTTCTGGCCTGCTTTGCCATCGCATGACTTTAGGGTCATCAAGACATTTAGAATTTTCACCAGTGAGGTGGGGTGTGGAGGATGACTTCCCAGTTACCTACAGCAATGATATTATCATATGGGGTGACTTAGGGAATCCACAAAAAAGTTGGTTTATAAACCACCTTTCTGAATCCTGGAATTTTCATCTTAGTGATATTTGAAAGGTTTACCCAGATGCCCTCTGCTTTATTGTCCAAGAGATTATTCTATTTATCCCATTTTGCTTTGCTTCATAGCTTACAAACCAATAGATTAAACATAGTATTTATGGCTTTGTCCTCTATTTTACAGTGTAATGTATCAATCATTTCTGCAATAGAATAAAGTCTCTGATTAAATATTTATTGAATTTTAAAATGTGCTACATAGGGCTATAAATTAGTAAGCTCGGGGAGCTTATTTCTCCCACTTCTCTTTGTTTTTTGCCAAAGTTCTCACTTTAAATATAGTGGACGTGGCCTAGTAATTATTCGGGATTATTGTAAAGACTCATTTAAAAAGAGCAGGGAACAGAAGAAAAGGCAAGAAGTTTCCCTTCTAGGCAAACTAAGGCAGACAAAAATTAAATTTCTTGTCTAGAGTCTCACAGCTATTAAGTATTTAAATTCAGTTTCCTGACTTTGGGCTCATGGCCTGTTCCTGGTGACAAGGAGAATAATGGCTAAGTCCTAACTAGAGAAACTCAACTGATGAACCTTATCTAATAGAATGGGATATACTTCAAATCTGCTTAAAATGGCTAAATAGAGTGAAGGACTTGGCTAGGAGATCTGAGTCGGAGTCTTAGTTCTCAAACTACTTTTCTCTAATCACAGATTAGTTACTTACTTTCCTAAATTGCAACTTGTTTCCCATATCTATAATCGGGGAATTAAAATCTATTACCACTGAGGCCCTTTTAGATATCCCAAATTAGCATATTATGTAGTTATATGTATTGGCTACATAATCCTTTACCCACTTGTCTGCAATAGAGTGGAGAGAATACTGGACAGTGCGTCGGAAGAGCTGGGGTCGAGTTCTGGCTCTGCTTCTATCTCCAGGATTGGGGCTGCCATTTCCCTGGTTCATGTGTCACTTTCTTCAACTTTAAAATGTGGGATTTGTGCTGAGATTCAAATCAACAAATATTTAGCAAAGATATACTTATCTTTGAGCTCTGTATAGAGCTCTATATAGAGCACTTGGAAGAAAAGAGAAGGAAAAGGAACTACTCCCCCAACACACACACACACACACACACACACACACACACACACATACTCACATACACAAACACACACACACACACACACCCCACCACCACCACCACCATACCATATACACACTCTAGCAATTGACAATCTGGCTTCAGTTTGATCTTTAATATCTCTTCTAGGCTTAATCTTTTAGCATTCACCAACCAGCCAGTTATGGCAAAGTTCAGGAGTATCCCCAAATTGTCATTTAGATGTGTTGCCATCCCCTTGATCCATACTCATAAGATGCCATTTGGGTATTGAACAGCTTGAACCCTTCTTTACAGAAATTTTGAAAACTTGCCATTCTAAGCTGTAAATAGAGCTAGTAACTGGATTGAAATGTGAATTGTCCTTGTTTTTAAGCTTATCCTCCCCATCTGCCTTGTAATACTCTCTCTTAAAAACAAAGAAAACCAAACCAAACCAAAACAACAATAATACTCTCCTCAAGAATTGTAGGGATCTGGGGATCTTAGAGAAAGGAGAGTTTTGTTTTTGTTTTTTTTTTTTCTAAAGGGAAAACTTCATTTCTCACAGATTTGGGAAATAATAACACTTCATCTTTTTTGGAGAAGAAATCGCTGAGGAGTGGTAACTGTGAAATCCCTAGAGACCAAACATAATACCTGAACTCCTTTGGAGGTACCCAAAGATTAGTGCTTAGTTGCACGAGGAGACACCTTCTCTTCTTCATTGCCTTATGACATTGTGACAGGAGACAGCCTTGATGACTAGAGATCTGTCCTGGACAATACTATTTGGGTCCCAGCTTTCCATAGAAAAAGGAGGTCCCAGAGCTAAAGGTATATCAAGGGACTGAGCCATAATGAGCATGAGCAAAGTTCGAGCCTGCCATCATTCTTACTAATGTGTAGACTCTGAAGCTTTAGACTGGGGAGAGAATTGAATCTTTTTATTACAAAGTGTATTTTTAAAAGTATAATAATTTTCAGGGAAGTCCAAATTGCAGGGTTTCATATTAAATCCAATGACTCTTTGACTATCTAAGGAAAAGTAGCTAGCTCAACTGAGTGTAAGGATACCTCTCTATACTTGTTATCAACCAATCAAGTGCACTGACTCTCCCGGGCAGGGTGCCCCGCCAGATGGCACCACAAGTCTGGGAGGCTATGTAGATACCTGGGGGAGGGTTAGAAGGGCCCCTCACAAAATTCAATTGGAGGGAGACAAAAAACTGCCTTGCTTATTTATGGGCTTCTAGGAATCTTTATTATTATTTTTAGCATTAGTATTATTTTAAAGGCATGGTGGCAATCTTCTAAGTTATTTCAGTATAATTCCTAAATCCCATTTGGTCCCTAGGAGATCCTAATAACTATTGCTTAGCCATTCTTTTTCCAAGATAGACCAATATCTTGTCCTTAGTCTCCATACGGTCAACTACAAGGGTGCTAATTCATCCTCGAAGCAACAGTTTTTATTCTACCTCCCAAAAGTCCCTAGAAAATTTAAAAACAAAACAAAAAAGTGAATTTTGTTGCTGCTGCTGCTTCATTTTGTTTTCTCTTTCACTGTATTTAAAGTAAGACAGGGCAGGGATAAAGATTTCTCTCCACCTGATGAAAATTGTTAGCTTGAAAGCTCTTTCCTTTACACAGTGTTAAAGACATAATCTCTGCCATAGCGTGATCTTTGTACACATAACTCTAGGTGGAAATGCAAAAGCAAAAATGTTTGGTATTATTCTTGTTGAATTGAGCCCAAGCTCTGTCATGCTTTAGCAAGGATGTTCAAATCCACGTGTGATCTGAGGGCAGGAGGCTGGGAAACCTGAGCTCACTCTTAGGGAGTTTAAATAAACTGGTTGTGATTTCAGCCAACATTTCCTAAATGCCTCTTGTCTGCTCTATACTGGGACCAAGTTCCTGCTCTCAGAGAGGTTACAGTTCATAGTGGGGGAAGGATTGCCTTTTGTGTGCAGGATGTATAATGCAAAGTTAGGTGTTACAGGGTAAAGGAGAAATCCAGAGGGGGTTCTAGGGCAATCTGAAAAGGGAAAAAATGCTAATGGATTAGTAAAGGATCCGGAAGAAGACCTTTTCTTATCTGTTCTGGGCCTTCAAGGAAAAGAAAACCGTATTTTTAGTTGGCCCAGAATGTTTAATTCAAGCAAAGAGCAGATGGTAATGGATTGCAGGCATGGGACATGACCTGTGGAAGAACAGGGACTGAGGAGATCAGGAAACACCTGGCAATGCAGGGCAGGCAAGCACAGGCAGCAGGTGAAATAAAACTGGATGGAGACTAATTTTCTAAAGTGCTGTTGCTTTATCATGATGTTGACCCTCCAACAGTCATTTGTCCCCATTCACAAAGAGGGAGATCTCATAGGGTCTCAAACCTAGAAGTGATTAGGTCCCTGAATGCCATCGTGTCATCTTCCTCATTTGAAAGATGCATAAACTGAGGCCCAAGGAGGTTAATCGACTTCAGTTCCCTCAGACACTAAGCGTAAGAGAGAAGAATGAAGCCCATATTCTTTCTACTGTAGCCAGTGAGGTGAGGAGCAGGCGTCTCATCGGCAGTGAGAGGCTTAGGATGATTGGCTGGCTTCTGGCTCCCAAACCACCACATTTCTCCTTGCAGCTGTTCGTTCACCTTTCCATGGCTAGAACAAAACTGAGTCTCAAAAGGAAACCTACATTGGCTTTTAAATCTACAGGGCATTTAAATGGCTTTCTGTTCCTAGAAATACCCCTGTCAAGCTGTTTGAAAGCACCTGCTTGGAATTCTATTTAGCTGGGAGGAAGGGAAGTGTACGTCTCTGTACAATAAGGCCAGTTATTCTACTCAGCCCAAGGCACTGTGCAGGGAAAGCCTGTAGCAGTGTTTGGGTTAGAATTGGATGCTTCCCCAACAACAGCCCTGGAGAGGGCCCTTCCTCTCTAGTATCCCTAAGCTAGCTGTCTAGGCTGGCCACTACCCTCCATCTTCTTTTCATTTCTGTTGGCAACTTCTAAAGTTTCTCCTCAAATGATGTTTGGATTTGGATCCAAAGGCAGTTCATCCCTGTGGTGTGTCAGCAGGAAGCTCACTGCATTTCTGGACAGCTCATAAACAAAGCTCACTTGGCTTCAGGATTCTCAGGGAGGAAGCTGACATATGGTAGCGTGTTGCTCTTCAGAACTTCCGTTATCTCTAAGGACACACTTTACTTCGACAAACAATAAAAGGAAATCTGTGGAAAACAGTTGACTTTTCAAGTTTCAAACAAGTCAAACACTTACAAAACAGCCGACATGGGTTTGAGTTCCAGCAATAAATATACAAATGATCTCACCAAGGGAGATGTAAATATTCACTTGGCTCTTCCTCTCAGTTCTGACAGGCGGTTGCTCAGAAATTCATGCTTTGGATTTTCAAGGAAAATGGGCATTTGAACTTGGCACGGACACGGCCATTACTATAGTCTCTTTCAAGCTCATCAGAGCCATGCTGCTTTCTCAAAATATAAAATCAATTAGCTTTTACACTCACACATAAAGTCTCTTCAAACATGACTGGAGTATAGAAGGAGCCCAATGAATCATGCATGAGAAGACAAAGGCAAATTTTGTTGTTTGAGGATTTTTGAACTTTGGAAAAGCCAATGGCTCTTCTAATCTTCTTCTAAATGGTTTGGGGACATCAGAATATTAATCTGGGAATGGACAGTTGATGTCCCCAAGGTCACACGATAAGATTTGTTGTTGAAATTAATCATCTAGTCCAAACCTCTTATTTTATAAGTGAGGAAACTGACTCTCCAAATCCTTTCTTGATGTTAGAAAAGCAAATCATTCAATGTCAAGTTTATATTAAGGTTATTGCTGTCATTTGGGTAAAATGGCACTTCCTATTGTAAAACCAGGTGGGAAGTAATGAAGCTATTTGGCTGGAGTATTCTTCATCTAACTCAGGTACTGGGATCACCTGTGAATAATGACTAGAAGGAGATTTGGAAATGGTTTCATCTAACCTTCTAATTTTTCAGTGGACCATGTTAGTGACAAGCGAAACTTAAGTGTAATTCCAATGATGTGTAATGTTTGTGATCTGGAAGGAAATTTAGAAATTCATCTACCCCATCTCTCAATATATCCATATACTCCTATGTATCAAGGTAGATATACGCCAGAGGAAGGAGGAGATTTGTCCAGAATCCTACAACTATTCATTAACAGAATCGGGATTTGAACTCAGTTTCTCAGTCCCAACTCATATATATTCTTTGGATTACTTTCATTCTTTAGCAGAAAGCTGAAGAGTTTACTTAGCGCTCATCTATGGAAAAGTCTTTCAGAAAGGAATTCATTCACAGCCATCTTTATTCATCAACCAATCATTGAGAAACCATATCTTGGTTTCACTGAACTGGACTCTAGGATCTCATTTAATTCTGAATGTTATAAATCATTTACTCTTCCTTAAAGGAAGACCTAGAATTAGGGCCAGTTAGGTGGCACAATAGATAGAGCACCTGGTCTGGAATCAAGGAGACCTGAGTTCAAATCTGACAGACATTTACAAGCTATATCACTTAACTCTCTTTGCCTCAGTTCCTATATATAAAATGAGCTGAAAAAGGAGATGGTAAATCACTCCAATATCTTTGCCAAGAAAACTCCAAATGGGGTCATCAAGAGTTGAATATGACTAAATGACAACAAAAGAAACACTATATAATCTATTGTTGCTGTTCATTTTATTTATTTTTTTATAAAGCTTTTGTTCAGGACAGAACCTTAAATCACATCCCCTTTATATCCCTCAATGATAAGCTAATTGAAATAAATTTGGTGGGCACAAAGTGATTAGGGTTAAATAAGTTGGTATACACCTCTACTGGCTGTGGGAGGATCACTTGTCTTGAGTCAAGATGCTAGGATCCAGATACTGGCCCTGAAATTCTTTAGCTGTGTGACTCAGGAGAAATTTTTCTACTTTTCTGGGCTGCAGTTTTATTCTGAGTAAAATAAATAAATCCATATTGCCTACCTCACTGAAGTCTCAAAAGGAATTTCATAAAGTATTAAGAGCTAATAAAATAGAAATTATTACTATAATTTCTTCGATAACTAGAGTTAAATAACTCATTCAGGTCACACAGTTAGTGTTGGCAGGAATATAACAAAACCTCCAGAATTTTGGGTTTAATCTGTTTGATTTGTCATACCTTCAACAAAAATATGAAAGCTCAAAGTTGAGGGTAGCTTTAAGATGGATATAATGAACTTTGTTTGGGGCAGTTTGAATTTGAGAAGTTAATACATCATCCCAGAGAAAATCACAAAAGGTAGAACATGGCTAGATATGTAGATTTAGGTGTCATCTTCATAATGACTAAAATTGAATCCTTTGGATTACACCTAATGAGATCAACAAGTGAGAAAGCAAAGAGAAGAAAAGGGAAGAGAGGGGAAGAGAAAAGAGAAGACAAGAGGAGTTGAGAGGAGAAGAAAATAAAGGAGAGGAGAGGAAAAGAAAGAAAAGGAGAAAAGAGGGTTCGGTACATTACACCTAATAGGTACAAGATGAATGTTAGCTTAATAAATGAGTTTGAGAAAAAAGTAATTACAAAGATAAAAAGAGAAGAAAGGAAAGAGAGAATGTCTAAGGAAGAGGTTAGGTCTCTCTGTTAGATGTGAATCCCTTAAGGAGTAATCCTTCTACTTGCTACCATTGATGATCTTTGCCACGTATGGTACAATAGTCATAATTTTTTTTTCTGTCACATATCAAAAATGTGGCTCTTGGAATTGTAACTGGGTGTTCCTTGGTTCTTGTCATAATCTGAAACTCCATTTTACCTCAATGAGACACTGGGCATATATTTAAAATGAGTGATTCTAATCTGTTAGATGCCAATCTGTACAAAAGTCTTCCCAAAATGGGATATTAAGGGGATCTGGTTAAAGTGAAACTTTGAGGCAGAGCAACTGCCCCAGAGTCTGATGGATGTCTGAGAGACCCTTAGTGTCCTCATCTTTTTAGCTGATCACATACCCTATAATGTACTCGATTTTCCAGGCAAGATATTCTACTCTCCCCTTCCCTATACACACTTTTTGTCTTGTGCCTTAGTGTTCTAAGGGCCACACAAGTGGATGGAACAGCCAAAAACTACTTCTACTCAAAAGAAAATCTAGACTCATGCTATGGGGGGAGGCTAAAGTGTCATCTCCCTACATGAAGACTGAATGGACAACATCTTAGCTTCTAAGGTAAAGGATCTATTTTTCTTAGCAACAATCAAGACTGAAAAATTTATTTCCAGTAGTGAAGTTATTTGGAGAACATAGTCCTCTATCCTTGCATTCTTCCTTTCTGTGAATAAGAGCCTCACTGGGACACCCTCACATCTCTCCCAGTGATTCACTGAAGGGCCCATGTGGTCCACCCAGTCTGTAGATACCAATTTTCTGTAGTGTTTAAGAGGAAATCGATGATCAAGCCCTATGTTTGGGAATTTTTTAGATTCTGAAAACCCATCATTTTCAACATGCTGGAAACAAACAGCAAATTACATTTCAATCCTAGCCAAAACACAACTGAGGTCAGGTTACACTATGAGAGAAAATAGACTAGGAAGGTTACCTACAATTCAGGCAGAGATTTTGTCCCTGTTTCCCCTTTGAAGCTCAGTTACATTATATTTACTCATCTACACTAAGAACGACATACTGCCTGTGAGAGCAATCAAGGAGAATCCCTATAGGTTTCTGGATACTGTTTGTATTACTTTAAGGGCTAAATCTGAGAGTAGGAGCACAGCAGGATATCATTTTTTAAAAATAATCTTGATTAATGACTTTTGTTTCCATATTATCTACTTTCCCAATACAAACCTCCTCCCCTCAAAGAGAGACATCCTTTATATCAAAGTATTAAAGAAGCAAAAAAAAAAAAATCAGTTTAATCAAAGCGACCAAAACATCCATCAAATTTGGCATTCTATATACTGCTTTGTTCCCGTAATCCACCACTTACACAAAGATATGGGGACGATCCCTTTTTTTTTTTAATCTTTCATTTAAGGCCAAACTTGGTCACTCCAGTTACATACCATTCACTTTGGATTGCTTTGTTGTTATTGTTTCTCTTCTAATCATTATTGTTACATTTATCATGGACATTGTTTTTCAAGTTTGTTTACATCACTCCTCATCCATCCGTAGAAACCTTCCCAGGAGTCTCTGTATCCATCACCTTTCTTGGTTCTTAGAGAAGAGAATATTCCATTGCATTCATGTGCACAGCACAACTGACAATTGCCAATCAGTGGAAAGTTCTCTAGAGCTTTCATAATCTTGTTGGACTTTTTGTTGTAGATAATGAAGCTGGATAGTAGACAGAAAGTTTGCTGAGTGAGTTTGAATCCTGTTTCAAACATTTAGTTGCTATGGGATCTTAGATAAGTTCCCTGTGAGATTGAGTTTCTCCATCTGCAAAATGGGAAATATACAAAAGTGTCTATTTCAAAATGTTGTTAGAATAACCAAAAATATGCGAAATACTTAACCCATGAAATACACTATAACTTTTAGTTATTATTGTTATGTGGTATGACCAAAAGTCTAAAACAATGGGATGATACATTGTCTTTTGATTATTTGAGGCAGTGAAAAAAATCAGAGATACTTGATTGAAGTTGCCAAATGGATTTTAACATCCTGTCTTTAGCTGCCTACTTTATATGAAATAAAAGGGGATACTATGGGAGTTCTAGCCCCACTGATATTCCCAGAGCCCTAAAAAAGCATTGATATCAGAATAATTTTGCTTATATGTAATATATATGTATATATAGACACACATATATATATATATACATATATCGTGCTTTTGTATTTCTTTGGTGTCTGTAAAATAATTTATTTTCATTGCTTTCTTTGATCCTAGCAACCTTGTGAGGTAAAGAACAGATATTATTAGTCTCATTTTATAAAAGGAAAAATTCAGTGAGAGAAACTAAGTGATTTGTTCAAGGTTGCCTAGTTAGCTAGCATCAGAGCCACAATTCAAAGCCAGCCCTCTCATTCTCAGTCTGTGCTCCTAAAAAACCAATCCAGCTTAGGAAGAGAGAAACTTTGAAGCCAAAGGAAGAGGAGATGAGGCACTTCACTGTCATAGGAAAGTTTGTATTCTGAACTGACTGATTCCAAAAATCTGCAAATCTCAGTACCACAAGGCTTCTGATTGAAAATGAATGACAACAAGCCTCGAGTCATGCCCTATAAGGTGCCAGTGTCCTAAAAATGAGAGGTAATAAATTCTTACATCCAAACCTGAAGAGTCTCAGACCAGGGAAACCATTAATTATTTTAATCATTCAAGTTTCAGGATCTCCATCGTCTACTTGCTTTCCATTTTCCTATAGCCTCCACTTTGCATGTGATGGAACTGGATCCATTAAGTCCTCAAATGTCCCATCATCAATGAGCAGAAGCACAGCATAAGTTCACAGAAGACAGAAAATTTGAGGGATGAGCTGATGTTGCCTTCGGAAATAAGAGTTGATTTCAAGATGAAGTTCTAAGAAAAAACTTCCCTGCTATAGTTGTAAGGGTATCTGAAAGACCAAAACAAAATGATTGAGATAGAAATGGGAAGTTTTTATATTCCTTCTCTCCTTCAGTATCATAAATTCCTGGGGTTTAAGAGGGAATTCGAAGGAGGATGGGGAAATTATATTGATTAAATAATTGATTCTATTTTGATCAGTTTATAAGACATCTAATAAATAAAAAAAGAGACAGGGCTCTGCCAACAGAACCCCCACCACAGCCTGACACAGATTCTTTCTTTGTCTTTTCTTTTTTAAAGGTTAGTTTTCTTCTACGAGCTGAAAGAAAATGGGTTTCAGATAGAAGTGGCAATCAAAACCGATTTAAAAATGACTTTTGGGGAGGATTTCTTCGGTCGATGCTTGGGAGAGGAATAGAAAGGTTTCAGAGCCAGAACAAAGGAAAATCATTTTAAGTGCTGCCCTGAACACTTTATTGTTCTATATATACAGAATGGGCCTTGGTTTCAAGAGAAAAATTGGGAGGGGGCATAGGAGGTAACTTTTAGTTAGAAATTAACGTGGGCTCAAAAATCCTTTCTCTTTTCTTATGTTTTGTGTTCAGACTGCTTTCCATATATAACTTTTAAGATGCCAATTCAAGAAGCATTTCTGGAAAGTATGCTGCACCAGGCACATTGCCAGGTACTGGGGATACAAAGACAAAAAGGGGAACAGTACCTGACTCTTAAGAGAATTGATTCTCCAAAGGAGAAAGAATTTGCACTTAATAGGTTTGATTTTTTACACTTCTACTTCTGTCACATTTTAAGTTTAGCAAAGTGTTTATGTACATATGTGTTCTCATTTGAGCCTTACAACAACCTTGGGATGTTTTTTATTTGTTTTCTTATTTTATATACAAGAAAACAGGCTGAAAGAGACCAAATGATTTGTTCAGAGTCACCTAGCTGAGAAGCAGGATTCTAACCCCTACCTTTCTGATTCCAATTTCAACACTTTATTCACTGCATCATCTAGTTAATTCTAAGTGTATGTGAAACAGAGATGTAATCAATCCAAAGCAATTTTAAGGTGAAGAAAATGGCAAGAAAGGGGGGAAAAGGGAGGGAGTCAGGAAGTCTCTTATAGGGAGTGTCAATTGAGATATGTTTTGAAGGAAGCTAGGGATATTACCACATGGAGATGACAAATGGAGAATGTTCGACAACTCTTACAAAGGAGAGGAAATGGAGGGGGGGCAAGAAATGTGCATGAGGGATACAGAGACATTCAGCATTATATTATTAGATTTTTTTCTTATACTCCGCCACATATGTGATTCAACAAAATATTAATCTAATAATATTAGACCAGTGTCCTGGGAAAAGTTCTATGTCTCAAAGACTCCTCTTGCTTAATGGTTAACTCTAAGTATATCTGAATAGGGACATAGTTAGAACTGCTGTTTTGAAATTGCTTTCAAATTCTTCTTGATAACTCATCTTGGATGATTGTGTTTAACAATCACTATCCCCCAATTAACTTTAGAAATTCACACTTATCCTAACATTTAATACACACTTTATTCTCCTTTTATTTATTCGTAATAAATTTAAATATTGTAAATTTACTTTATTCTCCTCCATTACTATAGGTAAGATAATGAACAGTAACAGGTTACTTAAAAGCAGGGGAATGGCCTTTGACCACTTCTTTATGGGTGACTCCCTTTGTCAAGAATTCTTCAGAACCTTTTCACAAATGTATCATTTCATAGGGTATTTTCTTTTCTCTTTGCTTTTAACATAAAAAAGGGAACATTTATTCAAAGATCTCTTTGGGATATATTACGAAGAAAATTTAGTCAGGCAAACAGTTCTACCCATAGGAAGAGATAATTAATGGGTAAAGAGAAACACAGCCATAAAGGCTTTTTGATAGCATGCTGTTGTAAATTCTGAACCCCATTCTATACACTTGAAAATTAAGCCAAGGAAGGGTTAACATGACAATCTTTACTAAATCTAGAAAAATCTCAATATAAACTAAGCAATGGCTATAAACAAGTTTAAAGTTCACAAATTCGACATCTATTGTTAGTTTTAGGTCTTTAAATTTTGCTTCAATTGCACATTATTTTCACAAATCTATGAAAAAAAGAGAAAAATCTACCAAGCTTCATTGCATGACTACCATGTGGAAAAACCATTCTAGTTGCTAAGGGAAAAATAAATTTCCCATGATCCCCATCATCAAAGAATCTGTAATTTTCTTGGGAGTTGAGATATTTTTATAAATTGCTGTAAACCCAAAGAAACTACGATACAAGAATGTTGATGATTTTTCATTTTCTATGAGAACCCATGACATGATGGAATAATGCCTTGACTTATTGATTTAAATGAAGCAGAGCTTCACAAAATCATCCCCATTACTCTCTTTACTAGAGTCATTGAAGTTCAACTTTAAGAAAAAAGTCAGGATGACTGGCAATGGCCTGGGAATCAGTGGACATTTTTAGCACCTTTGCTGTTTGACCAAACTCTAAATGTTGCCCAGTGCCTGCTTCAGTCACCTTCATGGTCATTGGACAAATTGTTCTCATCTTTCATTTTTCTGGAGGAATGTCTTCACATGCTAGAAGTAAATATCTCTCTAACTCCCTGATATGCTTAAGGACTATTAATCAGTCTCAATCTGATTTAGTTCATCTATCAAGACAGTTAGTTTTACCTGACTGTAACCACTCTACATGCTACAGCTTCTTGTAGCCACAGGTGAGAGTTAGTGAAGCAGGTGGGCACCACACATGAAAGAGGAACACTGAAAAGAGCTTGTTATTCTTCCCACCAGAGCGGCTAGTCTTTCTTTAACACCCCATAAAAGTATTGCCTGAGGATGAATTGCTATGAAAATTTGAAGAAGGTAGGAGCTATTTCTTGAAGAAAAGATTAATGAAAAAAGTGACATTTAAGGAGAATCCTGCAGGAAAGAAAGCATTTTAGATGGCAGGGCTATGAGGAAAAAGACATTTCAGACTTAAGAACTAAGGAACCTTTTACTCACTCCCCCTTATTCTGCCCTCTCAGTTGAAGACTTTGTTTCCTAGGTAATTTAGAAAATATCACTTATTTGTTTTTTCCCCCTTTTGGTTTTTTCCATATCTCAAAACTTCTTTCTATCATATCCTCATCTCTATTCCTTTGTTTTAGACTCTAATGAAAACCTGGCTTTTCTCCTTGTTAATTTAACAAAGATAATCTATGTATTATTTCATGTGTCCTAGCCCTTCTTATCCTATTCAGGGAGGTTTTGTTCTCAATAATTCACTTCTCTTTACCTTTCTCCTTCATCTTCCTCTTTCTCTTCTTCCTCCTTTTCTTCCTTCTTCCCCCTTTTTTTCTCATTTCCTTTATGACAATAATTTCCTATTATGCTATATTTTATTTGATTTCAAATTGCCCTTAATTATAATGAAGTGAGCAACCAACACTGACTAGCTTAACAACTATATATCATAGTATGTGGAGATTTAGTACCAGTATGACTCTTTTGAGAGGGGGCCTTTTTATACTTCTTTCATCTGCAAGTTGTCCTAGATATCCTTTTTAGTCTTCCAATGGCAGTAACTTATATTTTCCAGGTTGACTGTGTCCCACTCTAAGACTTAGCTGCTTTGTTTAGTCTCTCAGCCAACCAACAACCCTGCCTATGTACTGATACTTTGATAACCTCAAAAATCTTCCCTAAAACCTACATTGCATCAAGAGGCAAAGTGACATATACTTTGGGGGCTTCATTTTTCTTCTTCGTAAAAGAAACTTAATAGTGTGTGTATCCCCAAAATGATTATTCCCCATTAATGGCAGCAACAGCAGAACTATTAAAATATAGCTGTGTCTTTCATGCAAGAATATGTCTTGAATGCAGCAAGGGGTGGGCCAAGGAAGATTACTGTGTATGAAAGAAAAAAAGTTGTTTGAGAGAGAAATTAGGAGAGGATATTCCCATGTTTTCATAATTTCATACATACATATCTTAGAGCAGCAGCAGCAGCAAAAAAAAAAAAAGACTCGAGGGTATAGAGGGCCAGAACTTTGGAGAAGTATACTTGAAACAAGGTGTTAACTCAGTGGAATTGATGAAATGATGGTTCTTTAGTTCCCATAAATACTTAGTACTTAGCATGGTGATGTAATGGTTGTCTAGTTCACACATACTCAGTATAGTGTAATGATATAATTGTAATAGGGTATTTAAACTGGGGACAAAGTCAGACTCAGAGGGAGACTGGCTGAGATTTTCAGATTGCTGGAGGAGACTGGCTCAGACTATGACATTCACAGACTGTCAAGGAGACAATAAAGACTTTGGAAAGCTAGCCCAGGTATTATAAGAGGGAGCTGCTGGGGAGGGTACAGATCATGCCTTAGGTCCAAATATAGAAGGAAACTTGTCAATGATAGGACAGGAATAGGTCAAGAACAAGTTGTAAGTACAGACATAGCCAGGTGAGGAATGACGCAAAACTCAGCTCTTCTATTAGTTTTGTTCCCATCTATCATTATTTCTCACATACATAACAGCATACAAACTGAGCCTGTGTCCCAGGCCTGTGATAGGGCATTTTAGGAGCTATATTTTTCTTTTTTATGTTTGGTTGTGAGTGCTTAGAATGAGGATTATTGGCTTGGTTCTTTCCCCCATTTTTCTTTTCTTCCCCAACATAGCCATAGAACTACAACAGAATTAGGGTATATCTACACTCACAACCAAGCATAATCTGAGTTTTATTTATAATATGTTTGTCTTTGGATGCAATTGTCATATAATTCTATTATGACTAATCCTCTAGGCAGAATTAATTCATTGCAACAAAAGAAATGCCAGGTTAAAAAAGAAAGAAAGAAAAGGAGGGAGGAAAAAGATAGAAAGAGGAAAGGAAAAAAAGGAAGGAAGGAAGAAAAGAAGGAAAAGAGGGAAGAAAAGTTTTTTTTGGTAGTAAGATTATAGCTCTCTTCCTTAATGCCTTTCTGACCTCTGCTTGGTATAATTGCCATGTGACATTATTTAGGGGTTTCTGGGGAGGATGGTGTATGTATAGCTGGCATCCAGTTTACTCTGCTTTTGGATCTTCAGTCTTCTTATCATCTTTCTTCTGGAAAGGGAAAGATCCCATCTCTAGCCATTAAAGATGTCCTGTCATATACAAAATCTAAAGGTTCTGGACCACAGAAGTAAAAACTATTCATTCATACCCAATAATAAGAAAAGAAACTCCCAGAATTATTCTCACCCTCAAGGAACTGTTACTGTTTATTGTTGTTATGGGTCTTTCATTTTTTGAAGAGGACCAAGGACATCATAGGATTATGTCTTGACTTGCAAATGAAATACATTTAAGTGGGCCAATGTCATTGAAATCCAGTGACTAGACAAAAATACAGATGACTGGTGAGAGCCCAGGATGCAATGGATGATCTTGGCATCTTTGATATCTAACCAAGCTCCTGCACCTGTTTAAATTGCCTTCATGGCAGTTGGGGGAAAAAATTGTCATTTTTCTATTCTGCTGGAAGAAGTCTTCACAAGCCCGGTGTAAACATTCTCCAATCTCACCAACAGGTTTGAGGCCGATTGATTCCCTTCACCCTGATTTAGGTGAAGGTTAAGATGGTTTCACCATGGTATAGTTGCAAATCTGGCCCCTTTTCCTTTTTATTCTTGGGTCTCCCTGTTCTGTTTATATGCATGCTGCCATGACAAACTTGATCTATCAAAAGGGAGGTCATCACTGTCCCTTAGTAGGTTTCTTTTTGCTATTTCTATTAAGCTGAAATAAGCATAATTCTATTATGAATGCAACTATAAAAGTGCAAAGATTATGTAAATATGACAATCACACCTCCTTCCCCCAAGGTAAGAGGAGATTGAAACACAAACTACTTCTATATGACATCTAGTTCCTTTTTTTCTATAGGAATGTTAAAAACTTTGGAAAAACTTAGGCCACACTGCTCTCAATGTTGTGTTTAAGAGATACATCCCAGTGGATTTATTCCCCACCATCCAGCCATTCAGCACACCCAGGATTATTAGAACGTGGCCAGTTATATTTTACTATTTACAAGCATTCCTGGACAATACAGAATACTCTCTCTAATTGCATGGACCCATGCTCTGTTGCCTATCTGGGATACTGGTTGGCTTCCCATCTTGTTTTCCTTTACTTTCCTTTATTTCCTGCTACATTAAAATGTTTGACATTACCAATTCACCAAGGCCTCTTGTTGACAATACTTGTCTGAGTCTCCGGAGTGCAGCACAGGCGGGTGGGAGCAGACAGCATCATTGCTAAGTGCTATGGGCCCAGCAGGAAGCTTGGTAGAGACAGGCAACTTGGGAAAAGCATTAGAAGAAATTAGCTGTTCTTAACACAGATCTCTGAATGTGTGTGAAAAGGGGCTGAAAGCATAAGTGCTGAGGCCCATGGCTCTGCAGGTGGTAATGAGGCCCCACAGACACAGAATGGGGCTGATTGCAAACCAAGCACATTAGTCAACAAATTCAGGTTATGCAAGTCCATTATGGGTCCACATGGCACATGGAAACACATAGAAAGTGAAGAGGTGAAAGGTAGATTTCTTTAGGCCTCTATGAGGTGGAACATCTGGCTGGGTTGATGTCATTCAGACATTAAAGTGCCCACTTGTTCCTTTCCTGAAGAATATAATTGCCTCAAAGATTCAGGATTGTTTATTTCAGTAATGGGCTTCTCAGCACCAAGGACAGAACCTTGCTCTGCCAAGGCAGTCTCTCAATAAAGATTAAGTGCCCTCTATATGCCAGGCACTGTGTTATACATTGGAGATATAAAAGGAAAAAAAAAGGCAAAAAATTCTTATTCTCAAAGAACTCACAGACTAATGGGGAAACAATATATAAGCAACTTTGTACAAATAAGCCATGAGTGGGATAATTTAGAGATAATCAACAAAAGCAAAGGATTAAAAGTAAAGGGAGGGGTAAGGAAAGGCTAACCTTCAAAGATGAGGCTTTCTTCAAAAATTGAGGGAAACCAGGCAGTGAAGAGGAAAAAGAGAATTCTGGGATCATAAAAATAAAAATATCTTCCAGTATCCAAGATAGTTGAACGAGTAGTAAATTGTGATAACTCTCCCATAGTCACTCCAAATAACCATGAAATAGTGACCCCAAACAAATCCTGGTACCGTAGAACAAGCAAAAAGATGGAATGAAATTCTTTTAATCCAGGAAATTTACAAGATTGGCAAGAAAGCTCTGTCTCACTCATATAAAAATAGAGTGCACTCCAAGAAAGGAAACATCCCAGAAAGGCAATAGTAAACCCTACCTCAGCAAACCAGCTGGGTATTCTAAACTCCTATGGAGTGGAATAGGCAAGTACCAATACCAGGACTTTTTACATGTCTCAGCATAATTACAGGAATGGATAGACTCCAGCTTAGAGAACCTCACCATGCTTTAGTAAAGCCCCAGGCATATAAGCAGACTCCAACTTTACAAATATCCAAGCAGAATGGCAGCCATTCTGCATAGCTCTTCTCCCCCACACCGCATGCCCATGCTTCAGCATGTCCCTGGGCAATAGGCAGCATCTGGGAGCCAGAACTCCTTAGCACATGCCAGGCACCATCACTAGGACCCCAGTTCAGCATGTGGTAAGCTATTACCTCCCCCCTACAACTACCAGCAATACTAGAAACCCTCATCCCATGCCCTCAGTGCAGCACTAAATATGAGGGTCCTCTATGGATCTCAGGGGCAACATAAGTATAACACCAGGTAAATAGCCAGAGTCTATATTCCCTGGTACAAGAAGCTTGAGACAGTGCTCTTTTTACTCTAGAAGCAGAGCTCAAATTTAAAAGAAATGAAAAGGGCCAAAATAGATGAGCAAAACAATCTGTCATAAATAGTGAGAGGAAAAGATCAAGGACACTAATTCAAGAATACAACAATGTCAACATCTATTGGTAAAATTTCAAGAAAAATGGTGAATGATGTCAGTCCCAGAAAGAATTCATGAAAGAGTTAAAAAAGATGCTTGGAAATCATATGGAAAAGGTAAAAGAAAAATTGGGGAAAGAAATGAAAGTGATAAAAGAAAATTACATTTAAAAAAAGAATCAACAGTTTGGGGAAAAAATAAAACAACTCTTTATAAAGTGCAAATGGACAAATGAAAAAAAGAAATACAAAAACCAACTGAGGAAAGAAACTTCCTAAAAATTAAGCAAGTAGAAACTAGTAATTCTATAAGACATCAATAATCTATCAAGCAAATTCAAAAGAATGACAAAAATAAAAAAGAAAATGTAAAATAACTCATTGGAAAAACTGACCTGCAATATATATCCAGGAAAGACAATGTCAGAATGATAGAGCTAACTGAAAATCTGAATCAAAAGAAGGACCTAGACAGTATATTTCAAGAAAGTTTTAGGAAAACTACCCTGATATCCTGGAAGAAGAGAGCAAAATAGTTACTGAGAGAATCTACCGAGCACCTCAGGAAAGAGAAACTCCCTCAAAAACAATCTAAGAAGTATTATAGTCAAATTACATAACTACCAAATAAAGAAAAAAATATTGCAAATGGCTAGGTGGAATTGAAATTTTGGGGACTCATAATCAGGATTGAACAGGATTTAGCAGCTACAACATTATAGGAATGGAGGAACATGATGTTCCAGAAGACAATGGAGCTAGAATTACCTACATATTAAGCATAATACATCAAAGACAAAAATCATCAATTAAAGAAATGGAAGGATTTCAAGCTTTCATAAGAAGAACAGAATTGAACAAAAATTATTTCCAATGTCAACCCAAAAGAAAATAAAAGAGTAAAATGGAGAATAAAACATAAGGGATTCAGTGGAGCAGAATTCTTCCTACATGGAAAGATGATAATTGTAATACTTGAAAATTATACCATTAATAGTACAGTTAGAGGGAATATACATAGGTAGAGGGTGTAGGTTTGAGGTGAAATTAAGGGAATGATATTAAAACATGATTAATGGAAGAGGGGTACACTGGCTGCAGAAGGAAGAGAGAGGTAGAATGGATATATTATTTCATGTGAAATTACAGTGGAGGAAAAGGTGGCAGGCTAGGCAATGGACATCACTTCAGCCTTACTCTTATCAGTATTGGCTCAAAGAGGGAATAATAGGCACAACTGATGGAATATAGAAATCTATCTTATTTGACAAAAATGCAGGAAAGAAGTAAAATTAAGTAAAATGTGAGTGTGTTGGATGGGAATGACAGAAGAAAGGACAAACTGTGGGAGGTAGTAGACAGAAGGAAAACACTGGAAAGGGGTGTTTAAAAGGAAAAGGGTGAAAGGAGAGAGAGAAAATAAAGAGGGGGAAAATAGAATAGAGAGAGATACACACAGTAATCATAACTGAATGTGAATGGGATGAACTTTCCCAAAAAATGAAAGCTGAGAGAAGGGTGGATCAAAACCAGAATCTACAATATATTGTTAATAAAAATGTATTTGAAACAGAAAGACACAGAGAATAAAGGTAAGAGGCTGGAGGCAATAAACATGGAGAGAATGAAAATAAGTGCATGGGGATGATAGGTCAATCTCATGAAGACAATGGTAGGAAATAGGGCAATTTGCATGTGTAGAAGGGTTTACCTTTGGAAAGAGAATGATTCCCTCATAGGAAAAAGGAAAGAAGGTGGTAACAGTGGCAGAAGACATATAGGAAAAGTGAATTGAGAAGAAGGGCGAAAGAGGAAGCAAATTCTAGGTAAATGACCTTAATTTTTTTTCAGTAAAATATAAGTCCAGGTTTTCAGCTGAAGAGAGGAGAGAAGGGGATGAGAACCACTGGATCTGGGAGGAGAGATAAAAGGATACAGAAAAGCAGCTGTGATTACTGGAATAATAAGTCCACCAGAGAGGTATAAAGAATTGCCTTATAGCAGGGAGGACCCAGTTAAGATTATAAACATATTTGCAGTAGATCTGGTCAGGACAATTTTTTTTTTTAATCTTCTCCCCATCGATTTGGTAGCAAGTGAACAGGAACAAAGATGAAAGTCTCACTTGCTTACCAAAGGGGGTAATTAGGGCTGAAACTCAAAACAGTGAAAGCATAAAGAAGCTGTCACCCTGGCCTCAGTGTACAAGACCACTCCTTAATAGTTAAAGTCCTTTAAGATTTAAAGATTTCCTTGTGCAACAAGATAATTGTATAAATATGTATACATACATTGTATTCATCATATATTTTAATATAGTTAACATGTCTGGGACTACCTGCCATCTGGGGCAGGGGATGGAGGGAAGGAGGGGAAAAGTTGGAACAGAAGGTCTTACAAGGGTCAATGTTGAAAATTTAATGCATATGTTTTGTTAATAAAAAAACTATAATAAAAAATTGAGGTTTCCTTGATAATAGCACAACTCAGATATAAGTATATAAGCCAGTGATTTAAGTATCACTGTCCTCATTCTGAAGAGGAAGAAACTAAGTTCAGCTTCATGGACCACCTTGTCTATAGTCACACATTGACTGTTTCTGAGATGGAACTGGTACCCAGGGCTTCCTGACTAAATCCAGGGCTTTTTTTTTTTCAGAAAAATGTGCAGCTTTTCAAGTAGTTTTATAATTGTTTCTCCTGAAGCTCTGCTGAATCTGACGAAGATTGCTTCATTGGCTATTGACAGTGCCTTAATGTGTGTGAGGAAAATCCCTCTTGCAGAGGTACTAACAATCATTTAAGCACACAGTACCAATTGTGGGCCATTACTACCTGCTGCTGAGTGAGCATCAATACAATTGACCACTAACTGCTATTTCACACCTGCTGTGTCAGAGCTAAAGACACACCAGATACTGCCATGATACCATCCACTGCAAGTACTATGTTCTACCTGAAAGGTTCGGGAAACCATCTTGCCAACTAATAAATAGCATTAAGATCACCCTTTGATTGTCAGCAGATGCCTTGAAAATAAGCTCTGCAACTTGGCTCAGCTTTAGGACAGCATAAAACAGTGATATCTCATTCAGGCTAAACCAGTAGGGTTCACAAGGAAACAGAACCCCCATAAACAGACATTTGAAGACATATCCAGATGTGCATGCACGTATATATATGTACGCACGCACACACACACACACACACACACACACACAGATTGTAGTGCTAACAGGGTAAGGCAGAGTCAGGGAATACGTCCTTATTTAGGATAAAAAAGAATAACTTTCCCTAATAACAGTTAGAGATTCCTAAATATTTACAAACAGTTGGCATTAAACAGACTAATTATAATGTGACTTTTTTTGTATCTTTCTTATGTATCCAGAATGGAAATGTATATAATACTTTAAAGTTTTCAAAAGTATATTATAGATATTATCTTGTTTGTGTCTCACATTAAACCTGTGAGGTGAGTCCTACCTACAGGTGGCATTATATCCATTTATCAGTTAAGTGATTATGTGATTTGCTCATGGCCATACAGCCCATAAATGATTTCCTGAATTCAAGAATTTTCAATTTGGAAAGGATTCAAACTGAGGTCCTGTTGACTCCATCTCTAATCAATAAACATTGTTAAGCACATGTTCTAGGCATAGGATGAGAGACAGTTATTTCACTGCAATTGGAAGTTCTAAGGTGAGTGTATTCACTTTCATGATGCTGGTTGAGACCTTGGATTCAATTTCTGTTCTTAGAGAACTACCTATAGAACAGAGAGGTTAAATGCTATCCTCAGGCTTATGCAGAAGGTATTAGAACAAAGACTTGACAATCAATTTTCTTGGCCTTGGAGTCTCTTACTGAAGAATAAGCAAATTATTTATTTATATGTTTAATTATATATATATATATATATATATATATATATATACATATGTATGCACAATATAAATATACATATGCATGCATATATACATAAATATATGCATATGTATACATATATAAATAAATATATGTACATGTGTGTGTGTCATTGATTTGCTAACATCTTCTGTTTCATGGGTGAGTGCATCTCACTCACACTCATCTTTATATAGTTAATTACTTCCTTTTGCCCATTTTTCTTATTTTTCTTCTGTATAGTGCTAACTCACCACAGATTTTGGTTTTATTTTCTTTTTTCTTTTTCCTTTTAATCTTTTTTTTTACTATCCTCTCCCCAAATTTATGGTTTGTTTAGCTTTAGACTAATCCCTCCCTAAAATCTATCATCTTTATTTCTCTTCTTTTCTTGTTTATATCTATATCCCTGTTGAGTGGGTTGGTTGGTTGGTTATTGTCCTTCATTCTCAAAGAGGATCCAGATGATGCTACTATGTTAGAATCGAGTTACAGTGTGTCTGACTATGATTGATCAGACCAATATAGGTTTGAAATGCTCTGCTACAGATCAGGCACAAATAGGCCCTAGGAACATTTAGGATGAATTCTCTCCCATCGCACATCTTGAATTTCTTCTGAGTTATTTCATTTCTGCTTTGCTCATAGAGGACAGCCCCTTCTCTGATGATGACATGCTATGCTGAGCAATCCTGTATCAGTGTCTCCTATGTGATACATGTGATTCTAAAGTTCTTAAGAGAGAGACCTTGACAATGTCCTTGTTGAAGTTTTTCTGATCACCTTATGAGAACTTACCCTGTGTGAGTTTGCTATAAAATAGTATTTTTGACAAGCATACATTAAGTTTTCAAACAATATGGCTAGTCCAATGGAATTGTGCTTTTTCTCTTCCTTGCCCCCTTCCTCTTCCCCTCTCATCTATGGTGGGTTTTCTTCTCTCTTCTCTCTCTCTCTCTCTCTCTCTCTCTCTCTCTCTCTCTCTCTCTCTCCCTCTCGCTCTCGCTCTCTCTTTTTCTCTCGCTCTCTCTTTTTCTCACTCACCCTCCCCACGTTCACTGTTGAGTTAATTCATGCATGTGTGTATGTGTGTATATGTTTGTGTGTGCACATGCATGCATGTGTTTTGGGGCTCTGATGTCTTTTGACCATTTTAGATGAAAGTAAAATTCAAGTGATGACTATTTCCTCCAAGTCTGCCTATACCTCTGCTTGTATAATCCAATTATGTGTATTAAAAAGTCCTCATCTCTTTCCACTCATTTTCTCTCCATGTATCTCCCTTAAAGCACTTTAAAAGAAAATAAAAACTTGATCTTTTATCTCACTCGACCACCATTATGACAACCTGTGATATTAGAATACTTGAAGAGCCTTTTAAACTTTCACTTAAAGACTCATTTTTTATTGTTCACTCATTTTCTACTCTTAGTGACTCTAATATGAATCCCATCCTGCTTCTCTGTCAACTCTGATTAGGTCAGTTTCCCAAAACTGTCTTGTTAGTATAATCTTAATAGGAATTTAGCCTCCTGGACTGTCTGATTACCCTAGTTGAGGAAGCCATATTATGCCCAGGCTGCCTTGTTAACATCTTTAAGATAACTATGATGGGAATGCAGGCTTTCCCAGATTGTCTTGTTAGCATCTTCAAGATAGTCCCAACCTATCAATACACATCCTGATTCTCATCCTTTATTTCCCCTCTTCCTCTGAGATTTTCAAACGTAAGGGTGCAAAATCTCCAGGGTTATATTTCTCCTATAAAAGATCTGTTCAAAATGTAGACTCTTACTAACTCCTTTTCAGGAGTAGCCCACTCTCTCTCCACCTCATGGCATCTTCTCTTTAATTCCTCCTGATTAATTTTGAGCTCCACTAGGGAACTTCTCTTCCCCTTGTTAATTTACATAATAAATAATAATCTTTATAACCTGTGATGAATGGCTGATTTGATTCCATTGAGTTGATTGTGACTGAACTGCAACTGAATCTCCATTACACTATTTTCATATACTATTCTTTTATAATCTATTGTTCTCTGAAATCTATTTCATATTTACCACTTCAACTCCATTTAGGGTTTTCTTGGCAAAGATATTTGTTCTTTCCTTCTCCAGCTCATTGTACAGATGGGGAAATTAAAACAAATAGGATCAAGTGACTTGTCCAGGGTCACATGGCTGGTAAGTACCTGAGACCAGATTTAAACTCATAAGAATGAGACTTCCTCCGTCTGTCATCTAGCTGCCCCATTTTCATTTACCTCACTTCCACCACAAACCAAGGCCTACTTTTTTTTTTTTTTACCCATTTCATTTTTTGAACCCACATCTTTTAAAAGAAAAAAAAAAACTTACATGATAGCTTTTAACTTCACATTGAAGAACCTTTCCTCACAGCCATACTCTTAAAGCACTCCATTCTTTATATTCTGTTTAGTTCTTCAGGGGATTTCTTTCCCCCATGTGTCCAAAGCTTTTGTGATTCCAAATATTTTCACTTTCTTTTTTATCCCTTCCTTCCTTCCTTCCTTTCTTCCTTTTTTTTTTTTTTTTTTTTTTTTTTTTTTTTTTTTTTAAGTCCTGGGATCTTGTTGGCCTGCATTATTTCTTTCTATTCTGTCATCATGTTTAACAATTAACATTCAAATACTACTTTAAATTTTAAAACATTTTACAAATACTATCTCACACCTTGGGAGGATAAAATTGATGAGGAGAACAAACAAATTGACTTACTCAGGGTCACAGAGCTACTAAGTGTCTCAGTCTGGATTTGAATTTAGGTATTCCTAATTTCAAATTCAGTTGTCTGTGGCCTGTTGTAGGATGCTAGATATCTGTTAATAAAGAAACAAAAACACTTGAAGCATAAAATTAAAATAAAGGGTTGCAACAAAATTTATTCTGGTAACAATTTTCATTTCAAAAAGATAAATACGATTAAAATATATACATATTAATAAATACAGATAAAATACATTTTGCCAAAAGATAATATAAAACAATAAATTGAGTTCTATGCTTAAGAAAGATATCTTAATGATATACCTTCTAAATACTTTAAGGAAAAGCTAAATTAATTCTAAGGAAAAATATACAGTAAAACAACAACAGTAAGGGACCTTAATTTACTGATATGAGCCCTAGGTAAATCTAACTAACAATAGTTAAGCAATAAATGAAACATATGTTTAAATTTTTAGGAAAAATATCAATAAACTTTTGGTAGACATAGATGTGTGTATTATATATTCCTAAGTTATTCATGGCACTAATTGAAAAGCCAATGATGATGTGGTATGAAAACCTCAAAAACAGATACAGAAAAGCAGTATTAAAACAACTAGAGACAAAATAAGTTTATCCTAAATAAAAAAATAAAACATAACTATAAAAAATAACACAAATAAGTTGTTCAAAGAACAAATATAAATAATTGAAAACTTCATTAATAATAATAACAAGAATGATAATAAGAGTCTTGGGATGCAGCAAAACTAGGGAATATTAAAATATTTAATATTTGTATTTTTCCTACTTACATGTATAAATTTTTTTTATGTTTCTTTTGAAAACTTTGAGTTCCAGATTCTCTCTCTTTCTCCCTACCTCCACTATCCTTTCACCATATCAAGTTATGTAAAACATTTCCAGAAATGTCATGTTGTGAAAGAAAACTTAGATCTACTCCTCCCAAAAAAAATCACTGAAGAAAAATAAAGCAAAAAAAAAAAAAAAAAAAAAAAAGAATATGCTTCAATCTGTATTCAGACACAATCAATTCTTTTTCTGGGTATGGATAGAATTTCTCATCTTAAGTTAGGGGAAAAATAATCTAAATATGTTTATTAATGAGAGAAAGAACATATTAATAAACTGGTAACATAACTGATATACTAGAAAATCTAACAAATTAAAAAATGACAAAATAGAAATCCAGAACATTAAAGAAGAGTTGAACAAAGATGAACACAACAATAAAACATATTGAATTAATGAATACAATTAGGTATTTAAAATATATATATATATATATAAATCATAAGTTAATCTGAATAAAAAGAAGAAAGGCAAAAACTAAATTACTATTATGAAAAAAGTGAACAAAAGGAGGTGAAGCAAAATCAAAATGGTAGGCTATAGGCAGCCACACAGCTGAATTTTCCCAAAATATCTCTCCAAACAACTTAAAGAAACACCTCAAATTAAATTTTATAGTGGGAAGTCCAATGAAAATTTTTGATGAGACATTTTTCTGGCCTAAGAAAACTTAATAGTTAGGCAGGTGTCTAGAAGTCTTGGGTGAAGGTCTGGCGAAAGCCTCTTTGGATCCTATAGCCAAGTGGCCAATAGCAGCAGCAGTTCTAGTATATCTCATCCAAGACATGGTAAAAAGATCAGATAACTGCTGAGAAAGAGATTATAACGGACCCTTTAATTGGCATTTGGTACAGGTGGTACTAATTGGCAACTCTATTGTCCATACAAAGTTCTGTGACACAGTTCAGTGGTGGAGGGGAAAACACGGTTATGTAGCTGCAGAGGTCCAGGGGTCCTTCTTTGGTAAAGACTAGATCACAGAATAGGAGGCCAGTGACCATACCTCCCCCAGGATCCTACCACTTTTGGAAACATCAAAAAGTTGTAGAGCCCCAGAACTAACTCTAAAGACAGCAGCACATGCAAAAATTCTGAATTTTGGGATAGTGCCTCCACAACCCCAATTTTAACATAAAATTCAAAATCAAGAAATAAACTTGAAAACTGAATAAACACAGCCACAACAAAACAGTTTAACCATAAAAAGCTACAATGATTGGGAGAAAAGGCCAAGACATAAGGTCAGAAGAAGATAATAATGTAATAATATCTACAAAAGAACTTTAAAAATAAAATGTGCATTGGAACCAAACTAAACAAGAATTTAAAGAGAGGGGGGGGAAAGAGAGAGGGAGAGAAAGAAAGAGACTGAGGGAGAGAGAGGGAGAAAGAGAAGGAGGAAGGAAGAGAAAGAGACAGAGCAGAGACAAAAAGAGAGAGAATTATGAAAAGCCAATTCAAAATTCAGTAAAAGAAGCAAAAAAGATACTAAAGAAAATAACACCTTAAAAACCAACTTGCCTGATGGTAAAAAAGGCACAAACAGTCATTGAAGGACTCTTTAATTTTTTTTTAAATTTTAATAATAATAGCTTTTATTTTTTGAAATACACACAAAGATAGTTTTCAACATCCACTCTTGCAAAATCTTGTGTTCCAAAATTTTCTTTCATCCACCTCATCTACACCCTCCCCTGGAAAGCAAGTAATCCAAAATAAGTTTTACATGTGAAACATAATTTTAAAGAAAATATTACCAGAAAGACTTCAGAAATCTAGCACTAGAGAAATATACTATGACCAGGTGAGATTATTTTCAATAGCCTTTTATTTACAGGATATATGCATAGGTAACTTTACAGCATTAACAATTGCCAAACCTCTTGTTCCAATTTTTTACCTCTTACCCCCCCACCCCCTCCCCTAGATGGCAGGATGACCAGTAGATGTTAAATATATTAAAATATAAATTAGATACACAATAAGTATACCTGACCAAAACGTTATTTTGCTGTAGAAAAAGAATCAGACTCTGAAATATTGTACAATTAGCTTGTGAAGGAAATCAAAAATGCAGGTGTGCATAAATATAGGGATTGGGATTTCAATGTAATAGTTTTTAGTCATCTCCCAGGTGAGATTATTTTCAAACAGACACATATACTAAATTTTATTGAGCCAGTCCCCAGTTGATTGGTGTCCTCTCAATTTCTATTTTTTTCTTTGCCTGAGAAGAGAGCTGCTGTGAATATTTTTTGTACATATAGGCCATTTTCCTTTCATTTTTTTTGAATCTCTTTTGGCATTAATGCCTAATAATGATGTTGTTAGGTCAAAGGATATGCATGCATTTATAATCCTTTGGGCATAGACCATGTCTTTTGATCATTTATGAATTAGGGAATGACACTTTTTTTGTTTTTTATAAATTTGACAGTTCCCTCTATGTTTGAGAAATGACTCCTTATTAGAGAAAATTACTTCAAAATTATTTTTACAATTACTATTGCTAACTATATTTCTTCCCATTTATACTACTATCTCTCTTTTCACACTGTTCCTCCTAAAAAGTGTTTTACTACTTACCATTACCATTCTTTCCCTTGATGTACTTTTTCTTTTATCACCCTCCTCCCTTTTTGTATTCTATTCCCCTCCTATTTTCCTTCAGGGTAAAATAGATTTATATATTCATATTGCAAATGTATGTTATTTCCTCTTTAAACCAATTCTGAGGAGATTAAAGCTCATTCACTCTCCCTCTCTTCCCCCCTCTTCCCATGCACTGCAAAAGTTCGTTCTATACAGCAGATAAATTTTATCATTCTATTTTTCCTTTTCCTTTTCTCTTGGAATATTACTCTCTCAAGCCTTAGTTTTATCATTTTAAAATAAATAATTATATCTTCATATTCAACACTACTTCTAACTGTCATAATACTGAGAAAATTCTCATGAGTTACAAGTATCATTCTGCCATATAAAGATGCAAACAAATAAACCATATTAAGTCCTTTATGGTATCACTTTCCTGAAGACCTTCTTATGCTTTTTTAGAGTCCTGTATTTGAAAATCAAATTTTCCATTCAGCTATGCTCTTTTCATCATGGATTCTTGAAAATCCTCTATTTCACTGAATGACCAGCTTCCCTTTGAAATTTTTTGTTCAGTTTTGCTGAGTAGATGATTCTTGGTTGTAATCCTAGCTCCAATGGAATATCATATCCCAAGCCCATTGATCCTTTAATATAAAAGCCGCTAAATTTTGTGTTATCATTACTGTAGCTCCATTATATTTCAGTTCTTTCTGGATGCTTGTAATATTTTCTCTTTGACTTGAGTGTTCTGGGATTTACCTATAATATTCCTCAGAATTTTCATTTTGGGATCTCTTTCAAAAGGTGATTAGTGAATTCTTTCTATTTTTACTTTACTTTCTGGTTCTAGAATATCAGGACAGTTTTCCTTGATAAGTTCTTGAAAGATGATGTCCAGGGTTTTTTGTTGTTGTTGTTATTGTTGTTGTTGTTGTTTGTTTGTTTTTTGTTTTTATCATGACTTTCAGGTAGACCAATAATTATCTCTCCCAGATTTATTTTCCTGGTCAGTTGTTTTGCCAATGAGATATTCCACGTTTTTGATACTTTTTTTTATCTTGCTTTGTTAAATTTTGATTTCTCATAAATTCATTAGCTTCCATTTCCTTAATTCTAATTTTTAAAGAATTATTTTCCTCAGTGAGCTTTCGTACTTCCTTTTCCAAATGTCCAATTTTGCTTTTTAAGGCATTCTTCTCCTCATTGGGCTTTTGTATTTCCTTTTGCATCACTCTCAGTTTTTTTCCTAATTTTTCCTTTATTTCTCTCACTTGACTTTAAAAATCCTTTTTGAGCCCTTCCATGGTCTGAGTTTAATTTTTATTTTTCTTGGAGGCTTTGGATGTAGAAGTTTTGATTTTGTTATCATATTATGAGTATGTATTTTGATTTTCCTTGTCACCATAATAACTTTCAGTGGTTAGAAATTTTGTTGTCTGCTCATTTCCCTAACATATCATTCAGCTTTTAACCCTTTATTAAAGTAGGACTCTGCTTCTAGGGTGGAAGGTGTACTGTCCCAAGCATCAGGAGTTTTGTTCAGCTAGTTTCAGAGACCCTTTTAGAAAACTGACCATAAGCACTTTTTTTCTGCCCTGAAGTTATTAGCAGTGTTTATGCCCTACTGGAGCTTTAAGAGCTAGTGTCTTAAGCAAAAGAGTTCTAATCTATTGATGCCAGGGCTGTGGCTGTGGCTGTGTTGATTTGACCTGCTCTGGAATTGCATGTTGGGCTCCCACTCTGGTTCTGCTGACCTTTTCTGATGAGCTTAGAAGTCCTCTGATTTCTCTGGACTGAGAGGTATGGAAGCCATCAGCACTGCTGCTGATTCAGAGGTTGAGCTGAGACTGGGCCCAGCTGTGCTGGCCCAACCAGCACCTGGACAGTACATTGGACTCCGTGCTGGACTCCCACCCTGGCATCACAGATCTTTTCTGCTGACCTTCTTAGATGCCTTCAGATGGAAAATATTCAACTCTATCTTTTTGGTTGTTCTGATGATATAAAATTTTGCAAGGAATTTTTTTTTCAGATAATTTCTACATTTCCTTTTCCAAACCCTCTTGCGATGTTCTCATTTCCTCTCCTGATCTTTCTTAGATATTTCTTTTAAGATTCTTTTTAATTTCTTTCAAGAGAGCCTTGTGAGATGGGGACCAATTTATATCACCCTTTGGAGCTTCATAGTGATCTCAGGGTTTGAAATCTGGTTTTACTCTTTCACCATAAAAGTTATCTATGGTCAGAGTTCTTTTTTGCCTTTTTGCTCATTTTTCTTTTAAAAAGTTGAGGTCTACTTTTAGGGCAAAGGGGATATTGTCCAAGCTTCTTCTACAAGTAACAATTGCTGTCCTGAGTCAGTGCTGACTACCTTCTGGTGCTGGATGGGCATGGCCAGGTCCTGTGAAATTCTGGTATTTAGAGGCCCACTAGCTGCCTTTTGTATTTGTGTTGGATGCCTTATAATTAGTCTGCTAATCTACCGGTTTGCAACCAGGACAGAGTGGCCAATACTGCTGTAGATTACTTCTAGTAGATTCTCTAGCATGGAGCCCACACCACCTTGGGACTGTGAACTGCCTGCAGTCAGTATCTGTGCTCAGCGTGACCATTCTTGACCCACCTCCCCCCATGCCCAATTGAAACAGGCCTTTTCAGGAGATCTTTGAAATGATCTGTTGGTAATTTGTCACACTTCCAATATTTGTGGATTCTGTCACTCCAAAATTAGTTCAGAGACTGGATTTGCCATTTGTTTTAGGGTCATGGGGAGAGCTCAGAAAAAGACATGTTTCCTCTCTGCCATTTTGGCTCCACCCCTGATGCTATGAAATTTGTTTAGAGTCATTATTTTAAGGAATTTGGAGAAGTTAGGTGAGTTCCTCTCTTTGCTCCACCATCTTGGCTCTGCCTCTAGAATTGACCAAATAGAAAAAAATAGTTATAAAATCTTGCTGAAGAAAAATAATTCTTTAAAAATTAAAATTGGACAAATTAAAGCTAATGATTCTATGAAATATAAAGCAGCAAAAACAATTAAAAGAATAAAAAAAAGATTAAATAACTCTGAAACATCATCAAAAAATAACTGTCTTGGAAAACAGATCAAGAAATTAATTAAGGACTTTTTGACTATTAAAAGCCATATCAAAGAACCTACACATCATATTTCGAGAAATTTTTCAAGGAAAACTCTCCCAATATCTTACATTGCAGAAGGTAAAATGGAAATTGAAAGAATCTGCCAATAACCTCCTTAAAGAAAATTCAAAATTGAAAAATCTTGGACATATTATAGATAAATATTAGAGCTGTCAGTTCAAGGAGTAAATACTTCAGGCATCCAAAAATAAATCTAAATGTCATGGGACCACTATAAGAATGACACAAGATTTAGCAGCCTCTACAATAAAGAAGTGGAGAGTTTGGAATATGATATTCTGAAAACAAAATAACTTTTTTTTATTATAGCTTTTTATATACAAAACATATGCATAAGTAATTTTTCAGCATTGCCCCTTGCAAAAACTTGTTTCAACTTTTCCCCTCCTTCCCTCCACCCCTCCCCTAGATGGCAGGTAGTCCCATATATATTAAATATGTTAAATTATATGTTAAATACAATATATGTATGCATATTTATACAGTTATTTTCCTGTACAAGAAAGATTAGATTTGGAAAAAAGGTAAAAATAACCTGAGAAGAAAAAACAAAAATGCAAGTAAACAATAAGAGAGAGAGTGGAAATGCTATATTGTGGTTCATAGTTACTTCCTAGGGCAAAGTAACTAACATTACAACGTAGAATCACCTAGCCAGTAAAATTTAGTGCAGTCCTTTGGGGAAAATAGATATTTAATGAAATAAGGAACTTCAAATATTCCTGATGAAAAGGTCCGATACAAGACTCAAGAGAAGTATAAAGAGGTAAACATGAAAGATTAGTCATAAGGAACTCAATAAAATAAAAAGATTTATATTTGCATATGGGAAGATGATAGATATGGCTCATAAGGTTTTTATAATTTTCAGGACATTAAAAGGAGTTTACATGAACAAAGACCATGTATAAATCAATTATTTGAAATAATCTAAAAAATGATGGTGAGAGAAATGGAGATGCATTGGGTGAAGGGGGAAAGGAAGGAAGAGATAGAATAGGGACATTTTTCTCACATGAAGTAGATGTGTAAGGAAGAACTTTCATTATGGAGGGAAAAACTGAGATGTTGGTGGCAGCTAATCCTTGAATTCCAATCACAACTCAATTGGTTCCATAAAGAAAAGAACAGTCACACCCCACAACCACTCTCAGTTTTGTATAGAAATGTAACTTGCCCAATAGGTAAATAGGAGTGGAAGTAGATGAGAGAAAGGAAGAAATGATGAAAAAGAGGAGGGAAGACTAAGAGACTGTGACTAGAAGCAAAATAGACTTTTGAAGAGAAATAGAGTAAAAAGCAAGAGGAATGACCAGAAGATAAGGGGATAAAGGGAAATATATAGTTATTAATCATAAATGTGAATGTGAATGGGCATCATCTCACCCACAAATTGGAAGCAGACAGCAAAATGAATAAGAGCAGGTATCTAACAATATGCTTTTTAAAAAAATATACATGCATGGAACAAAAACACATAGTATTAAATTAAACTGGAACAGAATCTAGTATACTACAGCTAAAGTAAAAAGAAAGACAAGGGTAGCTCACAATCATGATTTCAATTTAAGCAAAAACAAAATTAGGTTAAATTAAAAGATAATCAAGGAAACTACATTATTCTAAAAGACATCAAAAACAATGAAGTTATATAGAAAAATGTATCAACATTCTCTCATAAAGACCTCCTTTCTCAAATATATGAGAAAAAAAAACTGTCAATTTTATTTAAAAAGAGCTATTCTTCCATTGATAAATGGTTGAATGATATGAACAGAACTTCTGAAAAATATAAACTATCTATAGTGATAGGATAAAATCACCTAATTGATTGGAAAAAGACAGATTAAAACAACTCTGAGGTGCCTCTTTATTCCTATGAGAAATGTCAAATACTATAATGGATGTGGGAAAAATAGATACACTAATGCACTCTTGGTAAAATTGTGAATTAGTCCAATAATTCTAGAAAACAGATATGCACAAAGTGCTGTAAAACTGAACGTAACATTTGACTCGGCAATACCATGACTAGTTATATATCCCAGAGAGAATAAAGAAAAGGACTTACATGTATAAAAATATTTATATTTATCCTTTGTGGTAACAAAGCATTGGAATTCTAGGGGTTGCTCATCAATTGAAGAATTACCAAAAAAAAAAATAATTAACTAATTGTGATGTCCTACTGTGCTATAGGAAGTGATGAAGGGAAAAACCATGGCAGTAGCTTTATGAACTGATGCAAATGAAATAAGAAAAACCAGGTGATCATTGCACACAGTAACAGCAATTTTGTAATGGCCATCAACTGTCAAAGACTTGACTACTCTGACCAATTTAATGATCCAAGATAGTTCCAAAGAACACTTTTATGGTTTAAATAGGTTTATTTCCTTTTTTCTCAATTAAAAATTAATTTAAATTTTAAGAGTTCCAAATTCTATCCCTTCTTCTCTCACTCACCTCCCTACTTCCCGAGATAGAAAGCAGATATAGGTTGTACTGGTGTAATTACATAAAACATTTCCATATAAGCCATTTTGTACATGAAGACTCAAATAAAAGAAAAAGAAAGAAAAAAGTGAAAAATGGCATGCTTCAGTCTGTATTCAATCAATATCAATTCTTTCTCTGGAGGCACACAGTATGCTTCATCATTATTTCTTTGAAATTGTCTTGGATCATTGCATTGCTGAAAATACTTAAGTCATTCATAGTTCTCATGGGAAAATGTTGCTGACACTGTGTACAACAATCTCCTCGTTCTGTTCAATCCACTAAATATTACAAAAATTTTAAAAAATGGTAAAAGTAGCAATCCTACAAATTATATCGATAATACAAATATTGTTTTAATACAACAACCAGGAAGAATTAAAAGCCCCCCCAAAAGAAAATATAGATAAACATTGGCATTGATAGTAAGAGCAAAACAATTAAACTTTAATAAAGAGCAAAGACTTGCTTTAGCAATCACAAAGATTAGACACACCCAAGTCCAAGTTATATTAAATATACAGAGTTGGTTGAATATCAGGAAAATTTTAAACAACTACCCATATTAATAAGAAAATTAGCAAAATCATATAATTATATCCATGAGTGCAAAAAGGGCTTTTTGATGAAATACACCAACTATTTATATCAAAAACACTCAAAATCTATCTATTCAAAGCCAAAGCACAGTTTTATAGCACTTTGGGCATAGTTCCAGATTACTGTCAAGAATGTTTGGATTGTTTCACAACTTCACCAACAATGTATTAGTGTACCAGTTCTCTCATATCCCCTCCAATAGTTATCATAATATTTTCCTTCATTTTAGCCAATCCGAGAGGTATGAGATGTCACTTCAGAGTTGCTTTAATTTGCATTTCTCTAATCAATACTGATTTAGAGCATTTTTTTCATATAACTATACATAACTTTAATTCTGTTATCTGAAAGTTGTCTATTTATATCCTTTGACCATTTATCAATTGGGGAAAGACATAAATTTGACACAGGTTCTTTATATATTTTAGAAATGAGATCTTTATCAGAAATGGTGTATGTAAAGAATTTCCCCCAGCTTTTTACTTTCCTTTAATCTTTTTTCTCTTACTTTTGTTTGTGCAAACCCTTTTTAATTTACTGTAATAAAAGTTGCCTATTTTGTCTTTCATAATATTCTCTAGTTCTTTTTTGTCCATAAATTCTTCCCTTTTCCAAAGATCTGATAGGAATTGTCCCTTGTTCTTCTAATTTGTTTATGGTATCATCTTTTATGCCCAAATAATATATCTATTTTGACCTTATTTTGGTATAGTGTGTGAGATGTAGGTCTATGCTGAGTTTCTGAAATATTATTTTCCAGTTTTCCCAGCAATTTTTCTTAAATAGTGAATTCTTATTCCATAAGTCAGAGTTTTGGGATTTATCAAATATTAAATTGCTACAGGCCTTGAATATTGTGCTGTGCATAATTAATCTATTCCATTGATCTACCATGCTATTTCTTAGCCAGTATCAAATGATTTTGATTACTGCTGCTATACTATATTACTATATTATAAAATATAGTTTTACATTTTATATCTAAACACTATTTAAAAAGGACATGTCACAAACAAGATTTAATTATAAAGTATCACCTTTTATGTTAATGTATATAACATTCTCAGGTTTTATCATATTTGGTGATCAGAAAGAAGAATATTTTCTAGCTACTTCAGATAAGACACATGATTATATTTTATATGCCCATTCTGTCACCATCATTCTTTGGCAGATAAATTATCCCTATTGTATACTGAAAATCAATCCAGGCTTTAATAATTATTCTGCAAAATAGAAATAATATGTAGATTATGCCAAATATTATTATTATTATTATAAGTGAAATGAAAGAGGGCTTGCAACACCATATTTAAAACTATACTATAAAGTCATGCTTAAAATATTTTGAAAGTAGTTTAAAAAGAGAAACTAATGGGTGAATGAGATTAGCTATAAAATACAAGAAGTAACTATATTTAGTACCCTAGGATTTGCTAAACACAAAAACATCAGCAACTAGGTTAAAGAAAGATGAAAATTATTGAAAGGTTTGTGGTTAAAAAGGCACACTTTTTTTGTGAATGTGTGAATGAATCTTGAAAGAACTGAATGAATTCTGAAAAGCAATTTGCAATTATAAATGAAAAAAAGTTTTTGAAGAGTATATGCCCTTTTAACCAGCTATACTACTGCTAGATTTATACCCCAAAGGGATCAAATAAATGGGAAAAGGGTATTTATTCCAAATGTAGTGTGCTTTCTAGAGCCTCCAAATTGGAGTGCCAAAATATGCTATGCTTTCTAGAGCCCCCACACTGGAGTGCCAAAATATAGCATCCGGCCTAGCTCTCTGGAGGATCTCGGGACCAGCCCAAGTCCTTGGTCTTAGTGGAGGAGTGAAGAGGGCAGGAGACCCATGATGATGATCAAAGATGGAATCTGTTTATTTCACGTCCTCTCAGGCCTTCAATACCTTAGAAAGATTACATCACCACAGCACACTGCTCAAGTGCTAAATATAATACCCTGTTATTGATATATAAATGTCTCTCTTTATTGTAAGTATCCTTTGCTTCAAGTAGAACATTTGTCTACAAAAATATTTATAGCAGCCCTTTTAGTGGTGGCAAAACATGGAACCTTAAAGGGATACTCATCAATTAATAATGTCTGACAATGATATCATATGGATGTAATGAAATTCTCTTTTATCATAAGAAATAAGGAAATAGATTCAAAAAAGATATGGAAAGTTTTATATGATCTGATGCAACATGAAATAAGCAGAATGAAAATAATATTTTATAATATAAATGTTCTAAATATGAACATTTTTTATAAATTTTATAATAATGATGAACAAAATGAATAAAATGAAAAGAAAATCTTAAATATTAACAACACTGTAATGTCATTTTGAACACTTTAAAAACACTGATCCATGTAATGCTCTAAGAATAGATGCCAGTCAGAAAAAAGGCACCAAGCTAGGTGAGAGTGCTACTCTGTGTGAGGAAAGATAAAGAAATCAACATGGAAGGGTGCCAGAGAACAAATGTAGAACTATAAAGTATATGACAACTGGCAAGATAAGTAAGACCTTGATTATGAAGAAATTCAAATCCAGTCTTTTCTCAATTCTTGTTCTTCTTTGACATCTATGTATCTTTGGGCAACAACAACTTCTTCAACTTGTTTTTTTCTTCTCTCTGTGTTTCTGTGACACAGCTCTATCCCAGTTCTCCTATCTGACCATTCCTTTTCAGTCTCCATAAGTGTACTTTAGACCTGCTCAATGTTGCTATTTTAAAGCATGTCATAGAGTCTTTTCTCCTTCCTCTGTAATAATTCCATGATAACACCAATTTTTATGGATTCAATTTTCATATGTAAGTTGATGGTACTTGGATCTATTTATCCAGTGTCAACTTTTCATCTATTCTTGGAATTAGAGACATTCACTTACAATTTCATTTAAACATCTCAAACCAGATATCCTGGAGACATCTTTAACTCAACATTTCTAAATCTGAACTCATTTTTCTTTCTAAGTCTTGGCCTTTTTTCTGACTTTCCTCTTATTCTCATGGATATAACTATCATCTTGGTCCTAAGCCTCAGAACTTGTGTATCATCTTTGACTCCTGACACTTTTATCCCTCTACCTCCTCACTACTCAAATCTGTTGCCTAGTCCTGACAATTTTACCTCCACAACATCTGTCACATATATGTTCCCTTCTCTTCTTTGACACTGCTAATATCCTTGTCTTTTTCCTTCATTACTTCAGGCAAGGGCAATTATAGTAGTCTTCTGGTTTATTTCCTTTCCTCAAGTCATCCCACCTCCAACCCAATCCAATTTACCTTCCAATCAGCAAAGTAATCTGCCTGAAGTACAGATCTGACCAGATAATCCCCCTACTCAATTTACTACAGCAAATTTCTTTTACCTTTAACAATAATTAAAATTATATACTTGGCATTCAATACCCTTTATAAGCCAGATACATTATCTTTTCTCCTCAACCCTTAACCCACCCTGCTTCATTATTACTATAAAAGGCAAAACCATCTTCTCAGTAATTCAGGCTAACAATCAAGGTGATATCCTTACCTCTTTACTCTTTCCTATCCTCCATTTCCAATGTTGGTTTTTTTTTTTTTTTACTAAAGATAAATTTCACCTTTGTAACATCTATCAAATATTCTTCCTTTGTTCTTCTGACACAGCATTCCTACATCCCCATTGATAATCCTCTTATCTCACACATGAACTATTGCAATAGATGTTTATGGGACTGCAAGCCTCAAGTCACTTCCCATTCCAATTCACCCTTCATTCAGTGACCAAATTGATTTTCCTATAAAGTGCAAGTCTAATCATGTTACCTTTTCTATTTAATAAACTCCAAAGGCTCTGTATAATTTACAGAATTAAAACCCAAATCCTCTGATTTCAAAGCCTTTCAAAACCTAACTTTCTCTTATGTTTCCATTTTTCTTACATCTTACTCCCTATCACATACTCTTCAATGCAGTGACACTGGCTTCCTACCTGTTCCACAAACAAGACATTTCTTTCTAATCTCTGGACATTTTCTTTTTCTGGCCTCCATGTTTGGAATGCTTTTCCCTATCATGTCTGCTGCCTGCCTTCTCTGGCTTTCTTAAAAGCCTTCATTTCTCTTCCCCAACCAAAATGTTATCTTTTCTATAAGAAACTATTCTGAACCACTCTTAATAAATTTTCTTTCCTACTTATCCTGTATATACTTTGTTTGCATTTTGTTTACCTGTCATCTTCCCTATTAGAATGTGAAAACTTTGTGGTTAAAATTAGACATATTTACCACATATTCTTCCTTGTTTAAAAATATTAGGAGAATTGAAGAAACTGTACAGGGAGTCAAATTTATATTAAGTGGAATGGGTAATTGAGCCAACTCAGGATGATTAACCTAGAGAAGATAAGACTCAACAAGAAGAGGCTCATATTCAAGCATGGAAGAATTGTTCTGTGGAAGAATTATTAGGCTAAAACTGATTATCTGTAGAGGAAAGAATCAGGAGCAATAAGTGGGATGAGGGAAAGAGGCAGGTTTGGGCTAAATGTCATGAAAAAACAAAGTGTTCCAAGGTAAAATGGGATATTTGGGGGTTTGGTGACTTCTCCTTAACTGCAGTTCTTTGAGAAGAGGTATAAATGAGGATTTAGAAGATATATTAGTGCAAAGGTCTAGCTTGGAGTAGATTGATAGTGTGATGCTCCTATTCTACATCTTATGATTACATAAGAACACTTGACTTTAAAGAATAGAAAATGAACCACATCTTCTTCTTCTTGTTAGAGAGGTAAAGCAACTATGGGTGTAAAACATTTGATATATGGTTGGATACAGTCACTTCTAACTCATTTTTGTCACTATTTCTCTTTGTTAGAAGGGAGGGATACCATGGGTTTAGATAGCTCAGTGTGTGAATGTGGGGTTAAAATAAACAAAATTTTAAAAATTTATTTATTGAATGAAATACAGAAAAATCATGAGGAGAAACAAAAGGATAATAAAAGGTATATTTATTTGCAATCACTTCTGTCTGTATTCCCTTATGGCTACTTTGAAAATGTCATCTCTACCTTCTCTTTAGTACCAAACTTTGTACTTGCACCTCTTCTGGATAAAATGAGAAGCTGACACCCAACTCCTTCCAAGTTGCCATTTATTACTTGAGTGGAGGGGGGAGGCAATGTGAAACTGCTCTGTACTCCTAATTAGTGAGTGAAGAACAGATGTTCCATGAAACCTTAAAGAAAAACATGAAGGCAATCTCCCCTGAGGAAGGAGAATAGACTGACTTTTACAACATTATTCTGTTTCTTAAACAAAATGATGTATTAATGTCAAATGGTAGTAACACTTCTTTGCAAGGTTACATACCAGAATAATTTTCTTTCTTAAATTTGAAGAATTTGAAACATATTTCATTCATTTATTTTGGTTTTATACTACTTATATTTCCTGCTGTCATCTTTCTTCCCAGATACAAATCCCTGAGGGATATTCTTATTTCATATGAATTGTTTGTAATGTGAACCAAGTTTTAAGGCAGGTAAGTGGCACAATTGATGGAGTGCTAGACCTGAAGTCAGGAAGATTTATGTTCCTGAGTTCAAATCCAACTTCAAATGCTTACTAGTCATGGGACCTTGGGCAAATCACTTAACTCAGTTTGCCTAAGAAAGAGGTATAGGCTGTGTTCAGGAAAGATTAGTATCCCTAGTATGAGGGCTGCAAGGACATTTTCAGAACTGCTTTTCATCTTTGGTGTATATCTGATCCACCTACTTCTTACCTGTGGCTCTAAGAAGTTGTATATCATGAGCGGTGACCATATCCTGGTAAACTGTATTAGCAGATGGACTAAATCAGATTGAGAATAACCAAGAGGTCTCAAACCTCTCAGTGAATTAGGGGGACCATTACCATCAATGTGCTGAAGAGGAAAAGCTTTTAACTCTGGATGTCTTTCATGCTAGAGTAGTCTCAGACCAACAGACATGGTGATGATTCCTTGGGAGAAATGGAGTAGGAAACAGAGATAGCAGTGGTTACTTACTATGGAAGACTTGTGTATCTCATGACTTTCTCATCATTAATAATATGTAAATGCAACAAAACTTTATGGATGCACACTCAACATAAATCTTTGTCATTTAATGAAATGTTATTGTAAGAATAGGATGTGAAAGTGATGAAGACAATATGTAGCACAGATTGATGGACTGATCATAGTTATCCTCTGCAAGCTAAATCTTTCTACTCAACAAAAGTGGTAACCCTAAGGGAAAAATATCACAAGAATAATACCAACAGATTAGAATGTTTCTTTGGGAGCATTTTATTGTTGACTTGGAAGAAAGTTGGGTCAACACAAAAGTGAGGACAATGGAGAAGAAAAGATCTGGCCAGCTTTTAGAGATTTGGAGTACAGGATTGCATTTGCTCATCTGGATCAGAAAACTCATAAATGTCAAGAATGCTTTGGGAAAAATGATGGGGGAATTCAGAAGCTGCTAAATAAAAATCAAGAACTCCACAGGTTGTAGCAGCAGAATAGTCCATCCATCTGTAAGAAAACATAATTTAATCCCATCAAAAGTAATATTGTCAAATCCCTTCAAAGAAAATGAACATGGTGTCAAGGTCAGTTACAATTTGACAATTCTACCAGCCATGGCTAAAGTGAAAGGAGATTTGCTGCATGGATTTTTGTTTACAGATGATTGTACACACAATACAACCTCTGAATCTGGGATGCAACAAAGTATGCATCCATTCTCAGTTGCTTGTACTAATTTTGATCTAAAAATTAACACCCAAAAAACACAGATATTCCTTCAGCCAACCCCACACCATCCATATGTGGAACCAATGGTTACAACCAAAGTTGAAGTTTTGAACAGTGTGGATAAATTCACTTATTTTGGTAGTATTTATTTTACAGTGATAATGAGGTTGACATATATATTGACATACCTGGCTTAGTCTTTGAGAGGCTCTGAAGGAGAGTGTGGGAAAAGAAAGGTATTAGACTGACTACCAAATTGAATGTCTACAGGATCATTGTGTTGACATCATTATTGTACACCTGTGAAATATGGAAAGTCTTTCATTGCCATGCCAGGGGACTGAATTGATTCCATTTGAATTGTCTCAGGAAGATTCTTAAGACCATCTGGCATAATAAGATACCAAACACTGATGTGTCTTGAACTAAACTACCAAGCATTACAACTCTACTGTAGAGAAAACAATTCTGATGGGCCAACCATGTGGTGTGCATGTCAAACATATATTTGCTAAAAACTATTTTATGGATGACTGATTCAGGATAAGTTCAGAAAAAAAGAGATATGAAGATATTCTCAATGTCTATCTTAAGAACTTTTGGTTTGATTGTATGACTATGGGAGACACAGGCATGGAACCACCTAACCTGATATGCTTCCCCTCAGCTAAGATGATGTGCTCTGTGAGTTAAGCAGAATTGAAATAGCTCAAAAGAAACACAAGAGAGACAAATTTAGAGAATCCACTCCAAGTAGTAATGTAGACTATTTATGTCCTACCTATGGTAGAGTATTCTGAGCTTGTATTGATCTGACAAACAAAGTTGGATGCAAGTTACAACTTGACTCTACCAAGGTGATGCCATTTTGGTTCTCTTCAAGAATGAAGGACAACAATCAAATGTAATCCCTTCTTCCAGAAACCAAGCCCTGAGTGATATTTTTATCCAAGTGCATTGACTTTTTAACGTGAACCAGTTTTACACTTGCATATTTAAATGTATGGACCCTCAACCTTTAGGGAGAATGTCTAGTTAATTAAAACATATGATTTTTACTTTCAGAATGCCTCTAAAACCCCATAAGAATAGGTATACTCATGATCATGCAAATTTTGTTTCTCCTTTTAAAAAAGACAAGAAATCATATGAATGATACTTAGTGTTTCTATTTCCTAAAATAAATAGGCCATGCAATTGTGCTGCAGTCAATTGTTTTTGAATGAATATGGTTGTGGATGGACAATATCCATCTACAACTGCTGAAACTAACTGATAAACCTGAAATCCATTAGAATAGTGTTTCTCCAAATAATTCAGAACTTGTAAGAAGCAAATTATTTATATAAGAATCATGGTGTTTGGGGATAATAGTGCTTAGGACATGATGCATATGCCATATATCACCAAAGACAGACAGCTTCAGGCACCATGTTAATTTCCTTGTGATCTTTATAGTATTTATTGAATGCACAAATAGAAATCTGTTCATATTTATGGGAAATGGCCAGTCCTTTAGTATGAGGAAGTGCATAAATCCAAGCAATGGGAAAGGAGAGACAGGCACAGCCTGGATCCGCAGGAATTTCAGACATAATTTTCAATTAAAATGGAGTATAGATGAACAACCCAGTCATCGTTACTCATGTTTATGCTCGTTCCAGATGCAGGTCAGAGAGTTAGATTCTGATTTTCTAGCTCATCAACATCCTCACTAAAATATCTATCAGGAAGCCAGGTTTGGGGACATGAACAGAAACATGCCTTTTGAGGGCTCTTGTTATTTTCATTGATTCTGATTTTATTGTTGATTATCACCACACTTCTTCTAATGAAGTCTTTCCTTTATGTGATTGTGGCCTCTGCAATTCATGTGCGATCATGAAATACCATTTTCTCAAAGATTAAAATGAGAAACCTCATGATGGTCCCCAATTTAAAATACCCCATTTCATATCTGAGTGAAAACAAGGTATGAAATTAAATTGACTTCCATCAGATTAGTCAATATTTTTTAGTGATGTATTACTCTCAGTGCTGACAAGCTTAAAATTCTGCCTGAAATATATTTTCATTTTTCAATCCAATAAAATTGAACACATTTATTAAATACCTACTATGCTCAAGGAGGGAAAATTACATGCTGACATAAAAGCTAGGGGCTCAGTCATGGAATCAAGAATTGATGCATTCAAATCTTGCATCTGTTACATCCTGGCTCTGTGACCTTGAGGAAGCTTCTGATCTTCTAACCTCCTACTCTCTAATGGCATAAGTTGCAGACATTTACTGATTTGCATTAATAGAGACAGGTGACTTTTTTGGTGTTGCTTATTTAGGAAATTTCTCATTAGTGACATCCTCAAGTCTGACCCTGCCACCCATCCAAACCAAAATATTCAATTTAACTATATAAGGTACTAAGAAATCTTCTCTTTATTCATACACCTTTTAATGTCTTAAGCTAACTCATACAAGCATATTCAAGCAACATGGGATCATGCCTTTCCCCCAAACCTAGTAGATGTCCTGTAAGAAATAGAATAGAAAAGTAACATAAAAGTACAAAAGTAATAGAAAAAAGAAAAAAAAAGAGGCTTCATTTAGCAGTCAATTTGGTGGTAGTCTTCTTCTCAGCACCCTTCCAGCCTATTCTTAAGTTAACATAAACAGTGGACAATATTCAGCCTAAATTGAAAGTCTTCCCAATATTAGTGTCAACTTTCAGAGGCAGTGGTTCACTGAGTTTACCTTGGAAAATGAATAGTGCATTCATATCAGTGAATTTTCAGGAGTAGCAATTAATGTAGGAGATAAATTAAGGCTTAATTAGATGGTAGGTCAATCATTCCTAAAGAAGACAACTTATAAAAACTGGAGTGAACAGAGATGATAGACAAAAATTACAATGTGTTGTAAGTTAGAGCTCATCCTTCTGTTCTAGGAAGATAGACATTAGCCAAAGAACATATCAGGAAAAGAGGAGAATAATTTAATATTAAGAACAGGTACTCATGGAAATTGAGAGCCAAGATGGAATACAGGTAGCAACTCAGCTAAACTCTGTAATAGTCTGGTTAGCTTTCTGGAAGTCTTGTGACCAGCCTTGGTTTCAGCAGAATAATCACCACAAGAACAGTCAGGGATAAAGTTTGTTTCCTTCACAGTCTGTCTCCTTCAACTTGGGCCCAGCTAGTTTTCTGGAGGGCCTTCATATGGGCCTTGGTCTCAGTGGAGAAATGAAGGAGGATAGGCCAGCCATCATGAAAGTGGAGAATGGAATATCTCTCCCGGTCCAAGAGCTTGAGCTCCAGCCTCCAGTCTTCTGTCTTCTCTAAGTCTGTTTCTGGCTGAGTTTGTCCCAGTTTATGTGCTCTATTACAATTACATCATTACAGTATATTGAGTATGAACCAATCATTATATCACTAGGGGACCATTATTTGTTGTAAGATTAAATTAATCATACTGAACTCGAGAACCCACATGCTAAACTACATAACCATTGTATTATCAATCCCACTGAGTTAACACCTTGTAAGAATTTTTGTTTCAAGTACACTTTTTCCAGAATTCTGGCCCATTACAAAATGCTACCAATATTCCCATCCAAATATCTCTAAAATAGCACCTCAAATTGAGTTCTGGAGAGGAAAAATCAAAGAAAAGTCTGTATGAGATATTTTTTGCACCCCAAGACAATTTAGGAACTTAGGAACAACATACAAAAATTCTTTGGTACCAGAGTGATACTCAGCCCAGAATACAGTGGAGATTATTGTAATACTACTTTGACATTACCAGTAGCAGTCATTTGCAGAGGGAAACAAGCTTACTTTTTGGGTAAAGACCTGAGCACAGATGAGAAAGGCAGGAACTAGATCTCTCCTTAGATCATACAACCTTGGAAACATTGAAAACTTATTAACTCCAAGATCTAGCTCTGAAAATAGCAATACAAAAAAAAAATAAAAACATTCAAGAATGTCCTCTGAACCATGGTGGCAAAACTCAACATTAACATAAAGTTAAAATCAATAAAAAGGCTCAAAAAGTGATCAAAACCCAGCAATAACAGCAATGAATAGCAACAAAGAAACTGATCATAAAACAGAGCCAACAGCTTGGTAAAAAAAGAAAGAAACAAACAAAATAAAATTTAAAAAAAAACACAAAAACTACTAAACCAAATAATACCTTGACGTCAGAATTGGCCAAGTTGGAAAAGAAATGCCAAAATCCATTGAAGAGAACTCATTAAAAATAAAAATAAAATAGATAAATGGAAAGGGTAAATATTTATTGTGAAAGATACTTCATAAAAATATTGAGCAAAGTGAAAAAGAGGCACAAAAGCTCAATAAAGAAAATAATTCCTTAAGAAGTAGAAGTGAGCGAGTGAAAGTTAATGACCGTATGAAGGAGTTTGTATATCTTCCTGTCTATCTATCTATCTAGATTTAGATTTAGATATTTCCAATGACATGGAAAACAAATTTTTTAGATTTGTTTTTAAAAATTTGAGTTCCAGATTCTCTCTCTTCCTCCCTCCCCTTCCCAATTGAGAAGGCATATGTGGAATTAAACAAAATATTTTCATAAAATTTGTGTTATGAAAAAAAAACCCACAGATCTTCACTTCCCCCAAAATAATCCTTAAGAAAAATAAAGTTTAAAAAAGTATGTTTCAATTTGAATTCAGATACAAGCAGTTATTTTTTCTGGGTAAGTCCTTCATAGTAGTTTTGGATCATTATGTTGCTAAGAATAGCAGTCATTCACAGCTGATCATCCCACAACATTACTTCATACACAGTATATTTCATTTTGCATGAGATCATGGAGGACTTTCCAAATCTTATTGAAAATATCCTGCTCATCATTTCTTGTAGAATAATAGCATTCAATAATAATCACATATCATAATTTATTTAGCCATTCCCCAATTGACAGGCATCTCTGCAATTTCCAATTCTTTACCTTGAGAAAAAAGTAAGTATACATATTTTTGTACAAATGTGTCTTTTCCCATTTTTAAAATCTCTTTTGGAATTCATGCATAGTGGTGATATTGTTAGGTCAAAGGATATGCATGATTTTATAGCCCTTTGGGCATAGTTCATCATAGTTCATATGTTTTATTTATTTATAAACTGGGGAATGGCTATTTTTTTATAGACTTGACTTTAGTGCCATATACATTTCTGAAGAGAATACTACATTAGAGATACTTGCTTCAAAATTCTTTTCACAATTATTATTTCTAATTGTATTTCCCATCCCTTATTTATTCTATTGTCTCTCTCCTTTCACCCTGTCTTTCCTCAAAAGTATTTTGCTTCTGTCCACTTATTTCACCAATATGCCCTCCCTCCTATCACCTTTCCCCTTCCTGTACTCCATTCCTCTACTACTTTCCTTCAGAGTAAGATAGCTCTCGATACCCATATTGAGTGTATATTTTATTTACTCTTTGAGACAATTCTGATGAGAATAATGTTCATTCACTTCTCACTCTATCTTTTTCTCTACAATAAAAGGTTTTCCTTGCCTTCTTTATGGCAGATAATTATACCTTTTTATCTTTCCCCTGACTCCATAAATATATATCCTTTAATATTCAACTCCAAACTACCATAATTATGACAAAATTCTTATGATTTTACAAATATCTTCCTTCCATGTTGTATTATAAACAAATAAGCCTTATGAAGTCCTTATGATTTCTCTTTCCTGGTAACCTTTTATGATTTTCCTGAATCCTGCATTTCAAAATCACATTTTCTATTCAACTTTGATCTTTTTAATAACAAATGTTTTAAATTCCTCTATTTCCTTGAATGTTCACCTTTTTCTCTGAAGGAGTATACTTACTTTGGCTGTATAGGCAATTCTTGGTTGTAATTCTAGCTCCATTACTTTCTGGAATATCAGATTCCAAGCCCTTTGAAATCCCTTAATAAAGAATCTTGTATTGATCTGTTAAATCTCTGGTTCCATCATAGTTGAATTGTTTTTTTTTTCTGGATGCTTGCAATATTTTCTTCTTGACCATGGGGTTCCAGAATTTGGCTGTAATTTTCCTGAGAGTTTTCATCTTGGGATTTCTTTTTAGGAGATGATTGTGGAGTCTATCAATTTCTATTTCACCATATGGTTCTAGAATATCAGGACAGTTTTTCTTGATAATTTCTTGAAAGATGATGTTTATGATCTTTTTTTTTTTTGATTATGGCCTTCAGGTAGACCAATAATCTTCAAATTATATCTCCTGGATTTATTTCCTAGGCCAGTTGTTTTTCCAGTGAGATATTTCACATTGCTTTTTATTTTTTTCATTCATTTGGATTTGTTTCATTGTTTGTTGATTTCTCATAAAATCATTAGCTTCCATTTACTCAATTCTTATTTTTAAGGAATTATTTTCTTCAGTGAGCTTTTGTATCTCCTTTCCCATTTCGCCAATTTTACTTTTTAAAGACATTCTTCTCATTAGCCTTTTGTATTACCTTTTGAACCACTCATTTCTTTTCCTATTTTTTTTCCTCTATCTCTATGTCTACTGTCATAGCCTGAGAGCAATCCTTATTTTCTTGGAGGCTTTAGATGTAGGAGCTTTGATTTTATTATATTTTTCTGAGTGTGTGTTTTGAACTTCCTTGTCACCATTCTAATTTTCTATGGTCAGAATTTTTTTCTGTTTTTTTTTTCCAGTCTATACTTGAATTTTATTTCTTTGTTAAAACTGGGCTCTCTTTTCAGGGTAGAGGGAGTAAAGATGCAAGCTTCAGAAGTTTTGGGCAACTGTTTTGAGAGATCATTTTAGAGACTTGGCCACAAGTACTCTTTTCTGCTCTGTATCTGTGAGGAAGTTACCTGCTCCACTGTGGCTGTAAATTCTAGTGTGCTAAAGCAACATATTCCTTCCTTAGTGTTAGTAAAGAGATCTCCTATGTGCTAAGGGTTCTGGAAACTGCCACTGCCACCCAGTGGTAGCAGTCCAATACCCACTCCTGGTCTGCTGATTTGCCCTCTCACTTCACTGATCCATATTTTCTGCCAACTTTCCAAATCATACTTGATGTCTCTGGGCTGAGAGTCCTGGAAAACACCACTATCTCTATTGATTTAGAGGCCCTAATGCCTGCTTCTGGTTTGCTGGTGACTAGAGCTGGGACTGGGGTGGGGTTGTGCTGGCATGACCTATGCAAGGACTGCACTGTCCCAGCCTGGTATAACAGACCCCTTCTCCTTTTCTTCTAATTGTCTTGGACTGGAAAATTGTTCTGCCCCATCTTTTTGTGGGTTATAGCATGCTAAAATTTATTTAGAGTCATTATATAAAGAAATTTGGAGGAATTTGGGAAAGCTTGGTGAGTCTCTGTCTTTATTCCACCATCTTGGCTTTCTTGGAATTTTTTTAATGAAAAAAAATAAAAGAAAATATGAAATTATCTCAGCAGAAAAACGATTGACCTGGGAAATAGATTGAGAAGAGATAACTAGAATTACAACCAAGTATAACCTACCCAGCAAAACTGAATAAAATCTTTCAGTGGATTTTTGGATATTTAACTAATATTGTATCTAATTTATACTTTAACATATTTAACATGTATTGGTCAACCTGCCATCTGGGAGAGGGGAGAAGGGGAAAAATTTGAACAAAAGGTTTGGCAATTATCAATGCTGTAAAATTACCTATGCACATAACTTGTAAATAAAAAAGCTATAATTAAAAATGGATATTTAATGAAATAAGAGTACTTTAAAGAATTTCTAATGAATAGACTAGAGTTGAATAGAAAACTTGATTTGCAAATATAAGACTTGAGGAAAGCATAGAAAGGTAAATGAGAAAGAGAAAGCATAAAGGACTTAAAATTTTAAACTGTTTATATTTTTTATATTTCTAATACTTGTAACTCCTAAGAACTCTATAATGATTGGGGTAGATAAAGAAAATATATATAAATAATGGATATGTGTATAAGTAGAGTGTAATGGAATGATTTCAAAAACATTAAGGGGTAGCATAGAGGAATGGAAGGGAATGGGAAAATGAGAAAAATGTCTTACATAAAAGAGGCATTTCAAGAAAAATCTTTACTTTGGTGAATAAAATAGGGAGTTCTGAGCAATTTTTAAAAATAATTACTTCTATTAGAATTGGCCCAAAGTATGAATAACAACCATACTAAGTTGGGTATAGAAGAGGGTTATTAGCAGGGAAGAAAAAGAATAGGGAATGATAGAATGATAGAAGAGAGGGCTGATTGGGAGAGGGAGAAGTGAGGAGATACATAAATTTTTCAGGAGAGAGAAACAGAGAGAAAGAGAGAAACAGAGACAGAGACAGACACACAGAGAGACAGAGATAGAGACAAGGACAGAGAGACAGACACACACACAGAAAGAGAAAGATGTAAACATTGGTTGGAGGGAAATACACACTTATACACTTAGTAATAATAACTATGAGTGTGAATGGAATGAACTCACCCATAAAAGAGAATGGATAGCAGAATGGGTTAGAATCCAAAATCCAATAATATATTGTTTGTAAGAAACACATGAAACAGAAGTATGCACAAAGATGTAAAATAAGGGCTGAGGAAAAACCTATTATGCTTCAGTTTAAGTTTTTTTTAAAATGCTTGGATAACAATCCCAGGCAAAAATAGGCCTAATAAAAGTTATAAATAGAGAAACTACATTTTGCTAAAAGATATCATAGCAATGAAGTAACATCAACACTATACACATATGCAAAAATAGCATAGCAGATAAATTCTTAAAGGAATAGTTAGATGAGTTACAAGAGGACATAAACAATAAAAATACCTTAATGTGGGACCTTAAGTTTTTCCTTTCAGAATTTGACAAATCTAACCAAAAATAAATAAGAAAAAAATTAGGTGGCGAATAGAATTTTAGAAAAGTTAACTATCCCAGACCTCTGGAAAAAATTGAACAGAAATAGGAAACATAAAGGATGTTTTTTTTTTCTGCTGGACATGGAAATTTCACAAAAATTGACCATCAATTAGGGTATAAAAACCTACAATCCCAAGCAGAAAAATAGATATATTAAATGAGTGAAGTGACTTACCCAGGATCATAAAACTAGTAAGTGTCTGAGGCCAGATTGGAACTCAGAAAGAAGAGTCTTCATGGCTCCAGGCCTGGCATTTTATTTATTGTACTCCTTAGCTATCCATTTAATTTTTGGGTGTTCTTGATTTCACCTTTTCTACAAGTGGGAATGTTCCATGACTCCCAGAACTTTGACAATTTGAAAAAAAAATGTAGGGAAAACAATGTGTCTTTGGGATTTCTAGCTAGAAGGAAACAGGGAATAATCTATGAGAAGCCAAATTTTCATATAGTAAACCAACAAATGATTTAAGCCACCAAATAGAAACCTAATCATGAAACTCAAAGAAGAACAATGATAGACTCTTGCATCCTACCCAGGATTGCATGAGAAAAGGACATTCTGGATTTTAGTCAGAGAAGCCACAGCTGAGAGTGCTATGTGACAGTTACCTCAATATTTTATATAATAGTAGCAAAACAGTGACAACAAACGATTTTGAAAGCTCTAAGAACTATGATCAATGCACAGACCATTTATGACTCCAGAGTACCAATAATCAAACATGCTGTCCTTGACAGTGAGGTGATGGATTTAGAGTGCAGAATGAAACATATATATATATATATATATATATATATATATATATATATATAAAATATACATTTATGTATATGTATATATGCACATGTATATATGTATATGTATATATTATATACATTTGTATAAATGTATATTATATATATTTATTGAAGGAATTTGTTTTGCTTAACTATGTATATTTGTTTTAAGAAAATAATTATTTTTAAAAAATAAGAAAGGATAGAAGGGGGAGAAAATAGATTTCTGTTAATTAAAAAATAGAGAATGGACGGGAGTAAGTATAGGTGTGAAATGTTACAAACAATTCCAGGAACCACTATATCATTAGTTTTACTTGTTTTAAAAGATATCTTATAAAATGAGAATGATCTGTAAATATGCAATATAAAAAACCAAATTAATAAAACTTAAAAACATCCAAACTTACCATGTACACACATTTTCAAGTATATCTTAGAGCTGCCATCTAATTAAAATTGTTGGGGTTAGGTACAGCCAGTGCTTGGTGAGCACTCACTGACAAATATCTAGCCAAGTGTTGGAGTGCTATTTCTAATTGAAAGGTAGTTTCAGCCTGTTCCCTGGCTGTCTGAACTCAAAATACAACTCAAAAAAATAAACTCAAAATAATTCTTCCATCCTAGCACTGAGATTGCCTTCTCAGCTGCATCCATCTGGATTGTCCCATGAGGCATGAGAACCTGTCCTCTCTTTGCAAAGTCTCCAGAATCCATTCCAGTTTAATGGAGAGCACACTTGGTTCTTTTTCTTACTACCTGAATTTCCTTGAGTAGGGACTAAACTACTCTGGGGCTGTTTCCTCTTCTATTAAATAAGGGGATTTGGATAATATGGTTTTACAGGTTCCTTCTAGTTCTAAATCTTATAATTCAAGAAAATATTCAATTTTAAGATGGACTTCAAACAGATGGAATTCTATGATTTACCAAGTTAAAGAAAATGTGTTTGCTAGAAAATTTATTTCCATTTTAAAAAATGATAATGCCTCTTTATGGCAGAAGTTATACCCTTTATTAGATGTGAGGCCCTGGGAAAGTCTGGTGATTTCTCTGAGCCTCAGTTTTATCATATACAAAATGGGGAAAACATTTCTTGAGCTAACTATTTCAAAGAGCTGATATAAAGAAAGGCAATTCCTAAAATACTTTAGACATGTCATTCTTAAGCATTCAAATCAAAGATCAGGAAGAGAGAGGTATAAGATAGTCATATAGCCCAACTGCCTGTTATAAAACACTGTGGAGCCTGCACTGTACCAAAGAGATTGTCTCCTAAATTTACTAAGCTTTTTTTCAGAACATCATACAACCCCTTTGGTTCAATGCCCCAGTGTTTTCCAGCTTAAAAAAAAAGCTTCCTTGATTAGCTAAATAGAAAGTAGCAGATGGAAGCTATCTGAAGGGAATTTTAAATATTTTCTGCTACAAAGGTATCTAAAATTCTTTCCATATGATCTATCCCTGCTGTCTTACTCATATTCTTCATTCTCTTCATTAAAATTGCATATAAAAAAGTAAAGTTAAAGGGTACTCTACAGATAGATTGCATCTCTCCCTCTCTTCCTTTTTCTTTTTCTTTGTACACAGAGCAATTTTGTACAAAATCCCTGTGCCAGAGATTGCTAGGGACGAAAATAACTGTGGAATGATGAGGAGTTGCTACCTTAAGCAGAAAACCACAGCAATATGAGTCTATAACTATAGAATAATGTAAAAATTCCCGGACAAGTCAAACATCTTTTTTTTTTCTCATTGCTGCAAAGTCAGATTCAGTAGTCAATGAATCAAATGACCACAATGAAGATGATCAGACCAACACTTTATCCTTTATTGCTCCCATAAGCCTTGTGAACTGTGCAAATTAAGAAATGTGGATTTTTCTGGACTTTGACACCAGTCACCACTCTTGGTTTGGTTATTTTTCTTCTTGTTATATATTCTCTTTATAGGCTCCTGAAAATAATCTTGGTGGAGAGGGTAAGCTCATTCAAGTAGCTATAATAAAAATAAGATGATATCCCTTAAGTTTTCTTCTGTGTTTTAATCTTTGAATTTGTTTTTAATATTTTTTTTGATTCATTAAGTAATGTCTGGTTCATCTGTGATAATTTTTAAAGACACTGTTACTTAAATGATACTTTAAATCTGTTTGGTTGAGCTGTTCACTATCCTTCCAGGCCTTGAATCTCAAAAAAAAAAACACCTCAACTCTTTCCTTTAGCACTCCTTTTGGATTTATCACTTCATGTTTTAAGTTATATTTTATTTCTTTCAGGAATTCTAGTTGACCTTGTAAACAAGCTATATTTTCCCTTGAATTTACTTTACAGCTATTTGGAAGATATTCACTCTTTCTGGGTTTACGTGTTGGGTGTCCTTGTTAACAAAAAAGCTCTTTTGTGTGTGGGGGTGTGTGGGGAACTTGCTTTAAAAATTACTCTTTCTTTCAGTCTAAGTTCCCATATCATTATCTTGAGCTGGGACCAAGCTTGACATACTTTTGGAAGGATTGCTATGGGTTTGATTGGCCCTTGTTTGTATTGGCCAGGATCTTGACACTAAATTCTCTGGTCAATGCATATTGTGTCAAGAATCATAGGAATGGCTCTGTCCAGGTGGTCACTAACTTCTTTCAGATCTTATGACCTCTGGAATTTCCAAAATATAGAAACTAGTTTTGTTTTAGAAACACACAACTGCAGATTTACCCCTGTCTGGAGCTCCAGTAGAGGGTTGTTGGTCCAAGCCATTGTATGATAGCAAGAGGGCTGTGTATAAAAAGAAAGGAAAAAAGGGATGAAGAAAGAATGGAGGGAGGAAAGGAGAGAGACAGTCAGACAGAGACAGAGACACAGAGGGAAACAGACATAAACATAGAGATACACAGAGATACAAAGATAGGGCAAAGAATGTTATATAGATCATACCATGTTCTGAGTTCATAATCAGAAAAAAACAGAGATCCATTTTCTGTTTCACTTTTTTTTTGCCCAGAAGTGAAATTTATGATTTGGGGATAGAAAAATGGTCCATTGCAGTTTTTGCCTTAGATTTCACCATTTTGAATTGACCCCCATATGGGGTCTTGTAACCGAATGGGGGCAAGTGAATGTGAAAATTTTGGCAATTTCCAAACATAAATGATCAAATATTAATTCAAACTCAAACCCATAATGAATCCAAATTATTTCTAGTAGCATTTGCCCATGTTGCATGAAGTGACTTCACTGCAGCCTCCGCTCTGAATACAGAGTTTGCCCACTTTGTACTGAGCATGCATAAAAACTGTCAGAAAAACCTTGGCTCAGATTAAAGATGGAGTCATGCAAAATTTTATTATGGAAAAAGGGATTGCGAATGGAAGATGTTCAAGAAGTCCTGATGTAGCAGTCTCCTTAGGTCTGTGTTGTAGTAGTTGGGAAAAGATCTGGGTAATATAGCTTTTTACTACATATTCTCTTTGCTGATTCTCTATATATGATCAATCTGAAGGACCAAAAATTCATTAGAGCAGGCAGAGAGAAAAGTATAAGAAATAATTTTTTTGGTGGAATTAAATATATTGTTTTATCTCACTGTGTGCCTGCATAAAAGATTATTTCTCTCTCTCCACTTATTTGTTTATTTATTGGTTCATTCCTTTGCTTTTTTTTTTCTTTTTCTTAAATACCCAGTTATGATGTTTCTTATCAGCTAAAGAGCTAAAAAAGCTAAAGAGGGGAATGAATATGAGTGTGAGATACTGAGATGCCCCCAAGATTGAATTTGGTTTGTGTGAGTCCTAATGTTTCTGTGACACAACATAACATCATCATTTACAGAAATAGCTCATATTTCTATAGCACTTTAATGCTTTCAAAGATTCCTTCTACCAATGGTGTATTTTCCTGAAAAGAAAACAGAATAATTGGAAGGTTAAGTGACTTGTTCACAGCCAGTAAGTGAATAAGGGGAAGAGCTAAGATTTGACCTTTCAAGTCTATACCTTTTCTTCTGGGTATCAGTCCTTCAGGCATGGCTTGGACTGGGTATTTTCTAAGAAGATTTAAGGTGCTAGAAGCTGAATTTCTTCCTTGAATGGGAAGGTAACAAGTAACCTGAAAAGGGCTTAAGGGTTATTATATTTTTCTTTTTTCCCCTATTGCAGGAATCTGAAAAACTTATCTTAAGAGAAGAGAGAGAATGTAGAGAGATGAAAGAGCTTCTCAAGTACATGAATAGGAGACCCTGTGCCAACAGCCCCAGTAACTTCACTTATGTTTTCTTCTGGGAGATGGGAGAGGCAAAAACCAAAGTGGGAGGATTTGAATCTCTTTGTATTATTTTATTTAGAGGCTTGAAAGTTAAATAAAAATGAAAATTAAAAACCAAACCAAACCAAACCTGATAAACAGGAACCATTAAACCTTGTGCTCTTTCTTCATCTTATGAAGTTGAATACAATTGGCACCCTTTTCTAAACTGATCCATCTAGAAAAGAGAACCTCTGATGGACCTCATATTATTTCCCACCAAATCTGTGGTTGACCCTCTCCTGTTCATTTCTTCTTGTCCCTTGTCCATGTTATGCTATGACGGCTTTGGGAGTCACACAGAAAAGCCTTGGCTTCGTGCTGGAAGCTCAAGCCCTTACTACTGCTCCAGTCCTCTTGGGAATGAACTCTTTCCCCTCTAACCAGAGGTTTTAGCATGGGTCATTCATATGTTTCATGCCTGCATTCTCAAGGGCAGAATTACTATGAAGTTGAGTATTTAATTCCATCTTGTCTGATTATTAGACAAACCTGTTGTGACTCTAATGGTTACTCATGCTGTTACTCCTCAATATTATAATACTTAAGCCTTCCCCTCCCTTGACTTCCACTCATCTGGAACATGAGGGTAAGATGAGATGTACATGTGCTAATCACTAAGGAGCCTTTCAGTTAAAAAAAAGGTCCACAGTCTGATTATCTATCATCCTCCCCCAATGTTCTCAGCACATAACTGATTTAAAACAGCACAGGCTGCTTCTAGGGCAGGGAAAGGTCTCACACGTGTTTCAAAGTGGAAAACTCATTAAAATTACAAGCTATTTTGCTTCCTGATTTTCACTTTCATTTCACATCTGTTTTTCATTGGGAGGAAAATATGCCTTTTTGATCCCACTGGAGGAAAATAGGCATAATACTTTAAGATATATTTGCTATAGCATTCTGAGGGATCATTTTGCCAATCAATATTGAAATTCCACTATGGCAACTGGAGCGCTAATGTATGCTAGAGAAACAAAAGCAGCAAGGGCATCTGGGCCACATAAAATGAGCATTGTTGGGCAAGTCAGTATCTGGGTAATTAATGATTCTATTTTATCCTGCAGCATTGATTCAACTTTATCATAAACCTCAAAGAAAGAACATAGTGTTTGGACATACTAATCAGGCCTAGGTCCAAAAACATTTCCCTAGTTTCACCTTCACCACATGATCTAAGTGGCTAATCCTTCCTGGGCCTTCATTTTCTCATCTGTAAAAGGGGAATGATTATGTCTTCTGGACATATTTTTCAGGGATGTTGTGATGATTAAGTAAGGAATTGTCAATAGCCTGATTTGCAAAGTTAGGTGTGCTACATGCATGCCATGTATAGTTGTTGTTTTGTCATTTTCCATATCTATTTGCTTGCTCAAATTCATCTCTTTCTCCATCTCTCTTTTTCTCTGTCTCTGTCTATCTGATTCTTTTTCTATTTCTCTGTCTATCTCTGTCTCTCTGTAAGTCTTTATCTCTATTCTTCGTCATCAGAATAATTGAATCCCCTTCTGTCGTGATATGGAATGGAATGAACCTCATGAATAGAGGGATCCACGTACAGTAAGGTCCTGTTTTTGTGTGTAGTTTAAATAGATATTTCATTTCTCTTCTTTCCCAATCCATCTTCTAGGGTGACCTTTATTCCTTTCAAGAGGGAAAGCAGACAGTTGAGATTGGCGATTATCACTCTGATCCTCAGATTAATGGCATAAAGGAAATGTGTATACCAATCTGCTCCTCTTAATTATTATTAGTCTAGTGGGAAAAATTGGTTCCATCTAACTTTCAATTGTTTTGTCATTTGGGGGAAAAGGAAATCCCACATTCTATATCCAAGGCTTAGCCTGTTTTCCATTTAATATCAGTAGTAGAATGAGTACATACCGAGAATACTAAAGATACTAAAGAGAATACTACAAATCATAGCAAAACAGAAATCAGAGAAGTTATACAGGGGTAATAAATACTAGATAATCCACAGTGAAGGAGAACTCCTCTTGGGAATGAACTAGGGAATGTCTTAGATCTCACCTAAGAAGAAGCTCCTCAAAGTCTTTAGAAGAGTAAGCTGGGGATAAGGGCATAAGAGAGGCTACTCCCTTCTAGTGTCTTCCCAGAGTGTCACTGTTCAGCACCTGAAGAGGAGCTGGCTCTTCCAAGATCTCTCTTGGATCTGCAAGCTTACTTGATGTAACGCTCAAGGAACACTCTCATTTTCAGAGTTCTGAAGGGGGCTTCTGCTTGAAGAGGGATGGCTAAGAATTCAAACTTCCTTTCTCTGTCTGGCCATACCTTTCCCCTAGCCAAAACAGTGCTTAGCATAGTACCTGGCACATAGTGGGTATTTAGTAAATGTGCCCTAACTCACTCACAGTGGAAGCATCTCTGGCTTAGAAGTCAAAAGACCTAGGTTCAAATGCTTCTTCCACTCCTTACTACTGGGGTGATCTCAAGTAACACTGAAAGTTCCCAGGTCTCATTTTCAAATCTCCAAATTGAGGGTTTTAGACTAGGTCACCTTTAAAGTCCCTTCCAGATCTTGGGCTATGGCCCAATATGCTTTACAAATTTGCTCTTACCACATGAGATTCAGGAGTTGAGGAGACTTGGGATCTATTTCAAAGTATCATAACTAAGATGGAGAAAGATTAAAACAGTCAGGGGCTACATTGATGATTGCTTTTTGGTGTTCAAAGTCCTTTATCATCTTGACCCCTCTTATTTTTTCATTTTTATTTTTATTTTGCTCAAGAAACATCTTGAAAGAGATTAAGAATTCTACAAGGCAGAGGTGAAGAGAACTGAGTATTCTAGGAATGAGCTATAGGCAATTCAAAGGTATAGATAGAGATGGGGGATGGAGTGTCATGTGAGCATAAACAAACAAATAAATAAATATATTAATGAATGAAGAAACAAACAAACAAATTAATAAATATTTTCCCCACAGTACATTCTTGAATGGTCTTCAAGGAGCCAAGGTCACTTCTATCAATGAGATTTTAAAGTTTTACTTCAGTGGAAGTTGGATATTAAAGCCCTTTGATATTTTTTTTAAATGAATGATGAAGGATAAACAAGATAGCTTATATTGTGTGATGATCATCTATGGTTAACAACTCTTTTCAGCAATACAATGAACCAAGACAATTTCAAAAGAATGATGATAGAAAATGGTATCCAAATCCCAAGAAAGAACTGGAACGTCTGAATGCAAGTTAAAGCAGACTATTTTCTTGTTTTGTTTTGTTTTGTGTGACTTTTCCCTTTTATTCTGTCTCTTCTTTCACAGCATGATTAATGTGGAAATAAGTTTAACATGATTGTACTTATATAACTTATTTGAGATTGCTCGCTCTGTAAGGGAGGGAAGACAGAAAGGAGGGAGGGAGAAAAATTTTAAAATTATAATCTTATAAAAATGAATGTTGAAAACTATCTTTACATGGAATTGGAAAAAGTAAAATACTATTTAATTTTTTTTTTAAAAAGCAGTAAATTTGTTGTTTGGTCATTTCAGTCATGTCCAAACCTTTTATGACACCATTTAGGGTTTTTTGGTAGATATACTAGAGTACTTTTCCATTTGCTTTTCCATTTTGCTTTAAAAATGAGGAACTGAGGCAAATAGTGTTTTAAGTGACTTAACCAGAGTCATACAGCTAGTTAGCATCTGAGACTGGGTTTGAACTCAGGTCTTTCAGACTCCAAGCCCAATGCTCTATTCACCATGCAATCTAGTAAAGTACCTAATATAATTGATTTTGGATTATCCAAGACTTTGAATTAACTACCCTACTATTTCCTTCCATTAATAACTAAAATTAAGTTTTATCATTGCAATCTAGGAATATTGTGTGGCATTCTTAATAGACAATCGAACTTCACTTATCCTTAGGTCCTAAATATGCATTTCTTTCTTATCAGTTTTTGTATCAATATTAGTGTAAAGACTTAGAATTGTGCAGACTGATTAACATACACCATTTGTACCATCTGGTTAGTATTTCTTTTCTGGTTAGAATTTCATCACAAGTGGCTATTTGCTAGTTTATAGTTCTAAGCAGGCATTTTCTGTTCCAACTTTCCCCAGGTGGCTTGGCCTAAGAAACATTCCTACATTTACCTAGAGGCCACTGCTGACTTTTTCTATTGCTATTGACTCATGAATCAGTGTCAAAGTCTCTTGGAGGAAACCACAATGGCACAAGGAGAGACTTTTCCAGGAGATGAGATTCTGTTGAGCTAGGAAATAGGTGCCATCAATACCTTCCTATTCTTTTTATAATATAATGAGATTCAGAGTTTCTGCTCATACTAGAAAAATTGAATGAGGAGAATATAAAATATTGATGATGGGATTTTCAGCACCCAAAACATATACCATTGGAGATGAAAAATAAATGGGTGTTGGAGGCAATAGTACTCCTAAATCACACTTGGGGTTTTGTATGAGCAATGAAAAAAGGATCAGGCACAGCATATACTTTATTGGGCACCAGCTGTAAATAAAATGAAACCTTTCCTTTAGGAAAAGATATTGAAAATTGAAAATTAATTAAATTATTAGGAGCAGAAACTGCAAGTCTATAGCAGTTAAGAATAGCATTGAGTCCAAAGCCAATTCTGTTCCTTAGGAGGAATAAGTAAAGGAGAAATTCATGACTATCAGGCCAATTCCCCTTGATGGAATTGGAAAATATTTTACAAGTTAAGCCCAAAGTTAGAATGCTATTTCCACCTCCCTATGTACACACACACACACACACACAATTCTATTTGAGGACATGGTCCCCATTTCCATTCAAAGGCTGATTTGTTTAAAGTTAATAAACTGAACGACAAATTTGTTTCAAGGAAAACAACAATAACAAACTAGCAGATCTATCTTCAGTCTGGAAATAAAGATATTTATTAAAGCTTGAATAGGCTAAAATCCAGTGGGAAAGACATTCTGGAATTCAATTGAAAATTACCTTTCCCTGAACCCTCCTCCCCCATTTTGGTTTCTACTGCGTACCAGACACTGTGCTAGGTGTTAGAAAAAATTAAACTAATAATGAGACAACTTTTCCCCTCAATGAGATTCTATTCTACAAAGCATACTGTCTTTACCAGTAAGAAAATAGAAATCATGAACAAAGTCTTGCTAATTTGGAGGGGGCAGTTAGCAGCAGAGGGCGGACTTTGAATTGGAGGCATCTCAGTTGTGCTTTGAAGAAAACTGAGCATTCTCCAAGGGAGAAGGAGAAGTTGTAGTTGATTTTAGTTATGAAATCTTTTGTGAAAGCAAGCAATGGAATAGAAGAAGTAAGCTACTAAATAGCAGGTAAGGGGAATGTTGTAGCTAGAATTTATCTAAATTTCAATTGAATTGTTTTTGAATGAATGAAAAAAAAAGCATTTATTAAGCACCTAGTGTCAAGCACTCTGATTCATCAGTGGTGATACCAATATAAATGCAAGACGGTTTCTACCCTTAAAAAGCTTAATTTTGTTTCTTGCCTATTTTTCTTTTGGAAATAAAGTTATCATTTCTTTATTTTTATCACTAAACTGTTTTTTTTTTTATTGAGTTTCAACCAATTTTTCTTTTCTTTCCTCTCTCCCACTCATTGAGATCAGAAATGTGACATTAATTATTCATGTAAATTTATATGAAACATATTTCAAAATTAGTTGTGTTGCAAAAAAAAAAAGTGGGAAGAAAAATACATTAAAAATGTGTTTCAATCTGCACTTGGACCCCATCAGTTCTCTCTCTGGACAGTGAGAGCATCTTTCATTTTCAATCATTTCAAATTATCTTCTATTACTGTACTTATCAGAATAGTCAAGTCACTCACAGTTGATCATTGTTACAAATTGATGTTACTGTATTCAATGTTCTCATTTTGCTCACCTCACTCTGCATTCGTTCATATAATTCTTCTCAGATTTTTCTGAGATCATCTTGTTTGTCTTAGTTGAACTTTTGATAAAATATATTATCTTATTCTTGTGGGGGGAAATGGAGAGACATATATTATACAATAAAAGTGCTAGAGAGAAAATATTTAGAATGCTGGACTGAAATACTGGTGATAGTTCAATGGAGTAACTCTAGGATCTCTGATCCTGTGTTATATACATTAGATTTTAGAAATCACTTGGACGAAGTCCTGATTGCACTTTATCAAAATTTTAGTTGATACAAATCAGATAAAAATTAAGAAAGTTTATGACAGAATCAGAATTTAAAAAAAAAGATAACAGGCTAGAAAATTGGAATAAATATAATAAGAGTCAGTAGGGATAAATGTAAAGTATTATACTTGGTTATAATGATCAACTTCAGCCATATTAGATGGGGGCATGATTAGCCAGGGGGTTTGAAAACAAACAAATCAAAATATCTAAAGGGATTTCACAGCTTATATTACAAAATGAAACAGCAGTGTGATGAAACAGCTGAAAAATGTCAATGTTTTGTTGAACTACATCAGGAAGGGCATGACTTCCAGAGAAAGAGAACAATGGTATCACTATTTTCAGTTCTCATCAAACCTCAATTATAGTATTAGAATCAGTTCTGACAAGTAGGACTTCACAGGGTCTTTCGAAAGCAGTGGGGTCCTGGATGGTCAAAGTTGTGGTCCATGGCACAAGAGGATTAATTGAAGAATCTGAGTATATTTAGCCTGGAAGGGAGAAGACTCAGTGAGGATGTGAGAGCAACTTCCAAGTATGTGAAAAGTCTTCCATGCAGAGAAAGAGGTAGATTTGTTCTCCATAGTCCCCAAAGGCAGAACCATGAACGATGGGAATAACTTCTCAAGGATCCAAATTAAGCTTGGTATCAAGATAAAGTCCATAACTATTAGGGATGTCCAGATTAGAGATGACCTGCCTCCAGAGGCAGGAGGATTTCCCTTTTGGTAGTTCTTCAACAGAGATTGGATGATCCCTTATCTGGTATGATTTACTGATGATTCCAAAGCTCAGATTCTGTGATGGAGCAATACACAGTTTTTTCTTAAGTACTTGTTTTGTGCCAGGTAATAGAGATGCACCATACATTCTATTAAGGGAGACAAAAAAAAAAAAACACACACACATACACACACATGCTATGACTTCAGTTTGAGATGTGGCAGCCAAAAAATTTTGAAAAGTCAATGTGATACTGGACTACATCAAACAGGGCAAGGATTCCAGAAAAAGAGAACCATGGGAACAATATTCTTTGTTCTCATCAAATTTCATTCATAATATTAGAATGAGTTCTGGTAACTGACTTTAGAAGGACTTTCATAAGCAGGATGTGTGTATGTGAACAAAGATACACACACGTGTGTGTACAAACATACACATAGACATGCACACACATATGCATGTGTGTGATTATATGTATATGTATACACATGTACATCCTTTCTTGGCTCTCCAAGAGGGGTGTGGGTGATAGGATAACAGTGATATCTCAAAAAGGCAGCATCTGAAGGGGATTACTTTTTAGAACCTGATCCAATGTAATACTAATGATGCTACAATGTCTGAAGCCATCAGCCTTAAAAAGCACTCCTCCCACATGATAGCATTCAGGTCTCACAACATCTGCCCCCTACGTACTCAGAGGGAACCAATACAACATTGGCCATAACCCCATGATGGATACATTTCAAGCCAAGGCCACTGCAGCCTTCAGTTTCTGAGCATGACTGGCTAATGCTCACTTTCCTGGCAGTGTTCAGCAGATGCCTTCCATCTCAAAAATAGGAGGGGAGGGATTTGTCTTCTTTGTGCTTGTTGACTTCTGAAATCATCAGGCTGACACTGGGATTTTAATGAAATAAAGTATACAAGAAGATGCACATTGAGATAACATTAAATCATCTTTGGTTTTGTGCAAGACATTCGTTTATTAGTATGACAAAATAAAATGCTATTTTTACTGCTGTCAAAGCCCATTCTCCTAAGGAAATAATTACTGATCCCTGGGGACACAACATAGTGCTTAACTCAACTATTTTTCTGGTTTATAATTGAAATGGAGACATTGATTTAATGCCCAGATCTACATCAGGCATCAACCTTCCTCTAAGGTCCCTAGACATCCTTCCCTATAAGTTTTTGAGGGTCCAAATCTAAGCTTCAGGTGACAAGATTATCTACTTTTTTTACTTAATGGAGGCCACTGCTTGGCAAGCTCTCCCTTGGCATGGGATGCTAATGAGGGAACATGAGATTTTTTTTTAGTGTAAGCACTGCTCTATTTGGATGTTTGGCAATTAGGTCAATTTGTCACTCTCTATTTATCATCTTGATTTAGCTTCAGGCAAATTGAAAAAACAGAAAATATTTTTTTCCCAAAAGATCTAGATAGTGGATTGCACTAGGCTTGTTGAAATCCTAACACTGGTAGCCCTCAAAAATAAATAATTATGGACTCAGAATCCTTCATTACCCAAATAAAAGTCCCTAGTTGAGAATAGAGCTTCCTACAAAGAACAAAGTTTTTCCTCTTTCGAAAACTGAAGAGTCAGCTCTTTTGTGAATTTTAATAAAAAGTGTCTGATCCCAAATATATCACGGGCTCTCTGGTTTTCTCTCCTTTGGAGGGCAGCGTTGCTGGGCTGAGATCCAGAGAGCTGAGTGAAGGCATCACTGCTTACACATAAGATTTGGTCTGTTTAGTTGTCTAAGGGTTTAGTTGAGTAAGCCAAGGAATGAGTTTTGTAAAAGTCTATGTAAAGGGACATGTGGGATTGGCCTCTAAAGTGGATTCACTGTAAGGTTTCCCAGAAAGTCCAACATAGCCAGGTTCTCGATGAGGTAAATGGTGCTGTGATGTGAGATCAGCCAGATGATCAGGGTGCTTCTTTTTCATAGGTGACCGCATATTTGTTCACTCAGCAGGGGAGAATGACCTTAACCAACTAAGTGCATAAAGATTCCCACTCTGTTTAGTCTTTCCTGGGTGTCCATCATCCTGCTCATAGACTACCCATCCTTTGATTCTGAGGGAAAAGATCCTAAGAAACATGAAACTTAGAGCCAACGAATTCCACAATGGAATAACAAGTTTGTTTTGGAGAAATTCTGGAGACAATTTTATATTTAACATTCACTCCAACATCTTCTCTCCCCACACACCTTCCCCCTCCATCCATTTTTTGATTGGACAAATATTTTCCTTTTGGAATCTCAACTTCCAGATCATATATTTCCCACAACACATTGTCATGGCCATGGTTGTATACAGCTAAAAATCCATCCCAACTACATAACACCATATATTAGTCCTTTCCTTCTTTTCTTCACCCACTCCAACCAAGAACATTGAACTTCGAGCTAAGAGATCAGGTCCTGACTTGGATCCTTATTAGCCATATGGCTGTGGACCACTTAGATCTTCTCTTTGAATCTCACTTCTCTCACCTCTAAAATGGAGATAAGAAATAGGTGTGTTTGTAGCAATTCAACTAGAGTTGCTGTCAGAAATGCCTTGGTAAAAATACAAATGCTATTGGTGTAAATTTGGTCTTCCTTGGCTAATGGCACTTCATTCATTCCTAATTTAGCCCGACATCATCATCTAATTTAATGATAAAGGAATTCTTCCCAGGGAATGTATTAACCCCCCAAAGGATTTCCATGTATGTTTTAAAACAACAACAATTTTTGTTTATAGAATTTTTAGGTAATTTTATAGGTAGGGTAAATATTTATGAGTAGAAAAACTTTATTCATTTAAAATCCATTCAATAAATCAATAATAATTACTTATTAATTATAATATTACTAGGTACAAAGAAAATAAGACAAAGAGATCCCTGACCTTAAGATGCTTGGAATGATGTCATAAGGATAGTTAATCATGACATACAAGTTACATACAAGTAACATCATCATAGCTGATCTCTTTCATGAGTTCTAATCTGAAACCCATGTCTTCAAGTTTCCATTGGGCATTTCCACCTATACTTCCCCTTCTAATCTTCAAGGCCCCAAACTCAACTCCTTCACATCCTTGAATATGAAACTCCATCTAACAAAAAAATCTTCAGCATCTTTATTGGCTATCCTCTATGCCCAGAAGTTACTCCATCTTCCTCTCTACTTCCTATTTTCCCTAACATCCTTCAAGAATCTGCTGCAGTACCATATTTGGTCCGTCTTCTTTAATCTGAGCACCTTCCCTCTCAGACTACTCCACATTTACACTGTGTAAAAATTTGTTTAGAGATGGTTTGCAGGTTGCCTTTTGAGCTAGACTATGAGCTCCCTGGGATCAGAAACCCTGGATTAGTATTTCTTGGATCCTATTTTCTCAACACAGTGCCTGGCACACAGTCGGTAGTAAGTAAGTACGTATTGACTGATAATCTTTTTTTTAAATCTTTTTTTATTATTTAATAGCCTTTTATTTACAGGTTATATGTATGGGTAACTTTACAGCATTAACAATTGCCAAACCTCTTGTTCCAATTTTTCACCTCTTGCCCCCCCATCCCCTCCCCCAGATGGGAGGATGACCAGTAGATGTTAAATATATTAAAATATAAATTATATACACAATAAGTATACATGACCAAACCGTTATTTTGCTGTACGAAAAGAATCAGACTCTGAAATATTGTACAATTAGCTTGTGAAGGAAATCAAAAATGCAGGTGGGCAAAAATATAGGGACTGGGAATTCAATGTAATGGTTTTTAGTCATCTCCCAGAGTTCTTCCTCTGGGCATAGCTGGTTCAGTTAATTACTGCTCCATTGGAAATGATTTGGTTGATCTCATTACTGAGGATGGCCAGGTCCATCAGAACTGGTCATCATATAGTATTGTTGTTGAAGTATATAATGATCTCCTGGTCTTGCTCATTTCACTTAGCATCAGTTCGTGTAAGTCTCTCCAGGCCTTTCTGAAATCATCCTGTTGGTCATTTCTTACAGAACAATCATATTCCATAATATTAATATACCATAATTTATTCAGCCATTCTCCAACTGATGGGCATCAACTCAGTTTCCAGTTTCTAGCCACTACAAAGAGGGCTGCCACAAACATCCGTGCACATACAGGTCCCTTTCCCTTCTTTAGTATCTCTTTGGGGTATAAGCCCAGTAGTAATACTGCTGGATCAAAGGGTATGCACAGTTTGGTAACTTTTTGAGCATAATTCCAAACTACTCTCCAGAATGGGTAGATTCGTTCACAACTCCACCAACAATGCATCAATGTCCCAGTTTTCCCGCATCCCCTCCAACAATCATCATTATTTTTTCCTGTCATCTTAGCCAATCTGACAGGTGTGTAGTGGTATCTTAGAGTTGTCTTAATTTGCATTTCTCTGATTAATAATGGCTTGGAGCATCTTTTCATATGACTAGAAATAGTTTCAATTTCTTCATCTGAGAATTGTCTGTTCATATCCTTTGACCATTTTTCAATTGGAGAATGGCTTGATTTTTTATAAATTAGAGTTAATTCTCTATATATTTTGGAAATGAGGCCTTTATCAGAACCTTTGACTGTAAAAATATTTTCCCAGTTTATTGCTTCCCTTCTAATCTTGTCTGCATTAGTTTTATTTGTACAAAAACTTTTCAGTTTGGTATATTGACTGATAATCTTTTCCTCCATTTATAGCCTTTGAATATTTTTTTAATCTTCCTTCTTCCTTACTTCTCAAATCAAAATTCTTATAAAAGACTCTACCAATCCCATTCCTACAACATCTCTGGCATCTGCCCCTTCATCTTTTTCTGCATTCATCATGCTCATACAGGCTTTCATTCTCATGTTTCTGAACTGTTATAATATATTCCTAATAGGTGTCTCCTCCTCTCCCTACTCCCCAATTCATCTTAGAAATCACTGTAGCCTATCATTTTTACTGTCATTATTACCCCAACCTCTTCTTAATTCCAATGCCTTCTCTCAGTTAACCATTTCTTGTTTTTCCCTTATGATATGTACGTGTGTGTACACTTCCACCCCCACACACATCCACACACAAAGTAATCATTGTATGTATATATATGTATATATATATATATATATACACACATATATATATATGTATACACACATATATATGTTTTCATATTGCTTTTCTATTAGATAGTGAGCTCCTTGAGGTCAGGGACAGTCTTTTAACTCTTTTTGTATCTCCAGTACTTAGCACAATGCCTGGCACACAGAAGAAATTTAATAAATGTGATTGATTATCAAAGATCACATTAAGCCAATTATCTGCTCGAAAAAAAACTCAAAAACTTTGTTGATCCTCTATTGGTTCTTGTGCAATGGGTTCAAAAGTCATTATTTGGCATTCCAAGGCACTCCCATTCTGGTGCCACTCTTTCTTGCCTTTTTCAAAAGGTTCTCCACACTCTAGCCTCATAGCCTCCACTCCTTTTTGTAAGGGTGCCTCAGGTACTTCTGTCCCAGGCCTCTATTTCCTTGGGATGATAATGGTTTTCTGAACCCTTTTCCCTTTCCAATCTTTTAGCCTCAACTCAAGCTGTCCTTGATCTTTGATAATCTTCCTAACCAGTAGTGTCCTTTCCTCCTCAATAATCCTAAGTGCCATGGTTTTCCTTTTCTGCTGTACTCTTCATGTCATCATTTGGACCATCCCTGATGAGTTTTGATATCTTGCCCACTTGACAATAAGTTCCTTGAGGGCAGGGACTTAATCTTCTTTAAACTTTTTCCCATTTCTAAGATCTGCATAATGCAGGCCCTGAATACATGGCTGTTGTGTGAATTGAATGTGTATATAAGTGAAGTATGAAAACTATTGGATCAAAGTAGGGAAAGTTTTGCTCTAGATGGACATTGTAAGAAGGCTTTGGGATATGCATGAGTGTCCTTAGAAAATCATGAATTTTCAGAGTGGGCAGCAGTATACAGGCCATTTCCTCATATCTAAATAATGAAGGGACTAGATGCAACTGAATTTATCTCTATCCAGATGGTAAGAAAACTGAGGGACAGAGTAACATCGTTACTATGTCATGGTTATACAACTAAAGTGTCAGAGGTTAGAATGAACCCTGTCTCCCCTGACTTTCAGAGTAACTTTCTTTGCAGATTACCTCCCTATATTGCTTCTCTGAGGTTGGCCCAATGATCCAAAACATAATCTGGCAGGCTCTTCATTGGCTTCTGAGCCTCTATGTGCAGATTGGCAGTCTGGTTCTCTGCAGCGTACATTTTTAAAGGATGGTATCCATGCTTGGGCTGCATCTGGAAGGCACCCATCATTCAGGGAGTTCCCTCAGTCTCCAGGCAGCTAATTTCAGCACACTATCTGGAGAAGTTACTGCAATTCCCAAAGAGCCCAATTTACTCTCAGGGAGTAATGCCTGCCTTACCCTGACTAACAAGGATGTTGAATGACAGCAGTGGAAGTGGGCATGGTTCATGGTGAGTGCCCCCCCCCAGGAATGCTAGAGACCATATTTAGGGGGACTTACCTCACTTCCATTTCATAGATGAGTAAAATGAAGGAACTTCTCAGGGCTGCTGGGGATTCTTCAGGCCTTCCCCTTTTCAGGCCAGAACCCAGTGTCTCCCTGATATCATACCAGAAACCTTTGTGGAAGCTCAAAGACTTCATATGAGATCGGAAATCCGATTCACTCTATGCTGGTCATTTTTCTCAATTCCGGGGCCCCAAACTCAAGCCTTTGGAAAGGATTTAAGTGACACTCTCACATTGACTGTTTTCCACTTGGATTAGAATTAGGAAGAGTATAATTTTTGCTAATGGATTATTACATTCCATTTACATCAATTTTTCTAATCATTTTATTCATTAAAAAAAAAAAGAACTTGCTTCTGCTGAACACTTGGAGGCTCTTTTCTCTACGAGGCTCCAACAATTTGCCTGACTCATTTGTGTAATTAGTTTAATTAGCAGCTCAGCTTTAATGTTGATAGTGTTGGTCTGGGCACACTTTGTTACTTCCCAGATCAAGTTGCCAGGCACTAACAACTATACTCTGGGAGACACTGGGCTGTCTTAGACTATACTAAGATAGGACTGAGGATTGGGGGAGAATTTGAATTTTAGATTCATCAGAGAATTCTCTTTTTTAAAGTAAAATACTCATTTAATTCTGAACAGAGATCACTGAAGATTTCAATAGTAGGTCCACAGATATTATGTTAGTGAATAATTATTCCACAAGATGCCAGGTACCATCACAGACTCCTATAAACTTACTCATGAGGGAAAAGTCATTGATTCAGCACCAGGGAGAGTGGCAGAAGTGGGGGTCCTATTAAGCCTAACAGCTTGATACAGATGAAACAGTGCTTATCACCAGAAATCCTCTGCCTGGATCTTGAAGTCAGAGAATTTCGAGCTAGAATGATCTTAGCTGTGACTTATGGCAGCCCCTCATGTTACAGGTGGGGAAAATGGGATCCAAGGTTTGTCCAAAGTTATTTAAGTATTAAGCATAAGAATCCTGGTCCTTGACTATCAGCATTGGATATTTCCCATTCTGGCCCAATCTGACATGGCCATTCTGGGGGTGGGGTGTGAACTCATTGGGCTTCTTTAGCTTTCTGGACTAACTATGTGGGATAAAGTAAATGGTCTCTTTTATCATTAATCTGCACCACCACCCCCTTTCTTTCTTTTTTTTTTTTCTAAATCTATACTAGGATCAGTTCTAGACTGGCCTGGGAGTTAGGCAGCTGGGAATCATGAGTAGTCTTGTGGCCTGCTTAAGTTTTCCAGAAACTTGCCCCATTATTATGAATGCAGAAGGTGTACATCTTATCACAATCAACTGCCTTGTCCCAAGCAGTGGAGGCCAAGCTATAAAATTCTGAAGAGAAAGGAGCTCGCTAGTGTCCAGTCTTCTATAAAACTCTAAACTAACCATGGGAATGATCACTCAACAAGAGAAAAAAGTCTTAGACATGGAGTGGAAAGGTATGCTTAGTGGATATTAAGCCTCACATGTAAGCAGAGCTTCTATGTTCCTTCAATTCTATCCCTGACACAGACCTTCAAAAATCCATGAGCTCCCTCCTAAGCAAGAGCAGCCATTCAGTCAGAGAGAAGGAAGCTTTAATTTTGAGTAAGTACTTCCTCATGGAGATCTGAAGTTGGTCTCTGCCCTGCTGTTTCCTTCTGCCTCTTGCCTTGGTTTTAGAGTCCAGAGATACTCAGCACCTCTGCTCCTATATCACAGCCTTTTCAATATGTAATCGGTATTCCAATGAGTCACCTTGAAGGGGCAGCCATCCCATCCTACCCTTTGGCAAAGTATTCCACATCTAGAGCTGGAAGGGATCTCAGAGGCTGGGTGGTACAATTATCTCATTTTATAAAGGAGAAAATTGAAAAAAAAAATGGGATTGACCAAGGTCACACATCTAAGAAGTACCAGGCCTTGGATTCTAAGCCCATGTCCTTTAAACAGAATTCACTTGTCATTATCACACACTGTCAACTCATAATGACTTTGTCCCCAAATATCAGCAAAAAATAAGCCATTTAGAAGTCACATGTACATAGACAAGCTTGTACAGTCCCCTGCCACAACCAACGTTAGCATTTTCAAACAAAGAAACTGGCCGCTGCCAGTGGCTCCTTGGGCATGGGGAGCATGCAGAGTTAAGAGACAGGTAGGCTGCATCCAGATGGTCCCCATGTAGGGGAACCTTTTCTTGCTTATCTGCTTCCTCCTGGTTCAGGGCTAAAACAAAACCTTCTCCATAGGTGCTATGCTTGCTCACTGTGTGAAGGGAAGGACACGAGCCAAGGAGAAGCAGGGACTTGCCAGACAATAGACATCTGCCCCTGTATTCCTTATCCTAGTACATTTGAAGCAAGGGGAGGTCAGAGCTGTCTCTCCATAGAGAGACAGATTTTGTGCCAGTATTGACAGAGCCTTTTCATCCCCAGGCATGGAAATCTTCACCATCCTTTACTCTATTCTTAGTGGATTAGGATTCATAAAACCAACCAAATAAAATGATGCCTACAATGTTTTAACTATGAGCCATTTAACCCCGGGTGCCCAAATAGATGCAGGGCATGTGCCAGTCCCTGCTGTGTAGATAAGGAAGTGTTCATAATGAAATTCAAGCGAAAGGGACTTAGTGTTTTTTTTACAGACATAATTGAAGAAATGTGGTTGGGTAATGAGTTGTTAAAATAACAGTAAAAATGTGGCCACACCAGGTGATCCCTTGATGCCCTACAAAGTAATCCCTACAAATTGGGAAGGAATCAAGAAGATAGTATGAAGAATAAGAAATCATATCTCTAAAGGACTTTTTTGTGGAGGAAATAAACTGGAGAAGAAAGCCAGATTCTGATAGGACAAGAGGATTTCACAAGGGAAAGTTTAAGTGAGAAAAAAAAATAAGGAAAGGGAGAGGCAATATAAAGATAAGGGCAAGGGAGATTGGGCTGAGATGCATGAAACCCCACAGAAATGGTCTTATATTTCCTTTCTACCATTGCTGTCTTTTGTGGGAATCTAACATCTTCCCAACACCATGGGGAAAGGCTATCTTCATTATTGTGTTTTATGTGTTCATTTTAAAAAACAGCATTACTGGCTTTCAGTGCTAACCAATCAGACTTACTAAGAATTGAGTTGGGTCCTCATTCTGGTCTTGGTACAACTGACAAAATGTGACATTAGATAAGTCTCTTTTCTTTCTGGGTTTCTGCTACCCAGCAGAAATTCAGCAATCCAACTGGACTTTTCCTTCCTAAATCTCTTGGTCCCTGATACAACAGGTTAGTTGCTCCCTTGTCACGACTCCATACTAAAAGGAATAAAATAGGTTCCTTTATCTCTGAGGTTTCCATAGATCCTCTATTAGAATTTCATTTTTTTTCATAGTCAACTATCGCCTGGACAATGAGAGTGATTTTCTTCACTTTCATCAAAAAACAAATTAGCTTTATGAAGGCAATTCAAAGCCTAAGACATGACTTTTGCTCGTGACAAGTACCCACAAGCTAACTTGATGGAGCACAGTCCCTCCATTCTGACTTCCAGTCTACTTAATGTTTTTGCTTTTCTGTCTTCAAGACACTCCATATCTCCCATGTATAATTTTTAACTCTTCCATGTGCCTTGAATGTTTTTTCCTTCAAGAGTGAGGAATCTGGGAGGAGGACTCTGGGAAGATGGTGGAGTAGGTCAGTAAATTTCAAGCTCTCCAGATTTCCCTCACAAACAGAACAAATTTGCACCTTAGGGCAAACATAGACTGGTGAAAAATAAAAAAGACTTGGAACAGAACAGTTGTCTTGCTGGTACAACTCAAAAGGCCCCAGGCCTGGGGTTAACTCATGTGAAGTGCAAACTCCTTCCACCTAGTTTCACAAAAACACTAACAGGGAATCCCTGGGGTGAGCTGGGTTGGTCAGAAGCCCAGCAGGAATTATGGAAATCTTCACCTCATGAACAGCATGGAGAGTTGGGGGTCTGAGTCCAAGAAGACTGAGGAAATCTTGGCTAATTAAGAATGTCAGGCTCAGCTGTGCTGCAGAAACATGGTCCTGGGTGAGAAAGAACTAGTGCTTTGGTAGTGCAGAAGCAGTGGAGCAGAGATGTGAATACTTGCAGGAGGGGGGAGCTCTTGGTTTGGGGTTCCAGGTCAGAGGGGTGAGCCTCTATGAAGCTAAAGGCACTATCCCTCACTGCACAGAGGTGCTTACACTAATACTCCAGGTTAAAAAATGAACCAGAAAAGAAGAGATAAACCAACCATAGAAATTTATTATGGAAATAGGGAAAGCCAGGGTTAATCATCATCAGAGGACAGTGAAGTAAAAAAAAATATTGTTCTACCCTAAAGAGTAATGTTAAATGGCTCCCAGTCTGAAGAGAATTTATAGAAGAACTAAAAAAAGAATTTAAAAATCAAATGAGTCACTGAAGAAAAAAAAATCCAACAAAAATATTAAGATCCAGAAAAAAAATTAACCAAGTTGAAAAGATACAAAGTTTTAAAGATGAAAATAACTCCTTAATAATTAGAATGGGGCAAAGGGAAGTCAGGGAAGCTATAAGAGACCAAGAAAAAACAAAATAATATAAAGAAGGAAAAAATAGAACAGAAGGTAAAATATTTTATAAGAAAAACAACAGCTCTGGAAAACAGGCCAAAAGGAGAAAATATAAGGATAACTGGACTACTTGAAAGCTGTGATCAAAAAAAGAACCTTTTCACAATAATGCAAGAAATAATCCAAGAAAATTGTCATTGATTGATAGAACATTACAGTAATGTAGAAATAGGAAAAACTCACTGATTACCACCTTCAAAGAGATGCTTTGTGGAAATCCCATAGGAATATTATTTCCAAATTTTAAAATTCCCAGATCAACGGGAACATTTTACAAGAAATAAGGGAAAAAATGCAAATATGCTGGTGCTACAATTAGAATCGTACAGGTCTTATCAGCAGCCACTTTTTATAAGGTCTTTTATAAGACCAAAGGTCCAAGAATCATATATAGCAGCAATCAAAACAAAACAACTAGGCTTGTGACCAAAAATATCACATCCACCAAAATTATCCATAATATTCAATGAAAAATGGATATTCAATGAACTTTCAGATTTTCAGGACTTTCAACAAAATGTGAACAAAATAGAAAATACAAAAGACTTTTCATAATTTTCCCAGTTGTTAGGCTCCCTATCCCCAAATTCAGGCTTATTTTAAACTTTATTTTTAATATTTAAAATGTATTATCCATTTATTGGTACTTTACTTCACTAGATTATGAGCTTTTTGAATCTTGACTCAGTGAAATCCTTATAAATGTTTATGTCTCATCACTGCCCTCTGCTCTTTTTATTGGAGGAAGAGTTGTTAACTCCAAAAGCTTCATTTAACAGTGACTTGTTCTGGTATTATCTGGGGGATGATTTTCTGTAATCTCTTGCTAATATTTTATTAAGATTTTTGCATCAATATGCATTAAGGAGATTGGGTCTATAATTTTCTTTCTCTGTTCTTATTCTATCTGGTTTAGGTATCAGTATTATGTCTGTGTCATAAAAAAAGAAATTTGGTAGAAGTCTTTTGTTCCCTAATTTTTCAAATAGTTTATAAAGTATTTGAGTTAATTGTTTTTTAAATGTTTGGTAGAATTCACATGTGAATCCATCTGGTCCTGGGACTTTTTTCTTAGGGAGTTGATTAATAGCTTGTTCTATTTCTTTTTTTCTAAAATGGGACTATTTAAGTAATTTATGTCCTCTTCTGTTAATCTGGGTAATCTATATTTTCGTTGGTATTCCTCCATTTCACATAGATTATCAAATTTATTGGCATAAAGTTGTGCAAAGTAACTTCTAATTATTGCTCTAATTTCCTTTTCATTGGTGGAAAGTTCTCCCTTTAAATTTTTGAAACTAACAATTTGATTTTCCTCTTTTTCTAATTAAATTAATTAAAATGTTATTTATCTATTTTTTCATAAAAACAATTCGTAGTTTTATTTATTAATTCAATAGTTTTTTTTTAACTTTCAATTTTATTAATCTCTCCTTTTATTTTAGATTTTCAAGTTTGGTATGTGATTGGGAGTTGTTAATTTGCTATTTTTCTATCTTTTTTTTAATTGCAAGCCCAGTTCATTGATTTTCTCTTTCTCTAATTTATGCAAGTAAGCATCTAGAGATATAAAATCTTTCCTTATTATCTCTTTGGCTGCAGCCCACAAATTTTGATATTTTCTCTTGTTATTGTCATTCTCTTGGATGAAATTATTGATTGTTTCTATGATTTGCTGTTCACGCATTCAATCTTTGGGATGAGATGATTTAGTTTCCAATTACTTTTTGGTTTATTTTCCCCTGACCTTTTATTGAATGTAATTTTTACTGCATTGTGGTCTGAAAAATATTCACTATATCTGCCTTTCTGCATTTGATTTTGAGTTCTTTATGTCCTAATATACTGTCAATTTTTGTATAGGTTCCATGAACTGCCAAAAAGAAAGGGTACTCCTTTCTGTCTCCATTTAGTTTTCTCCAAAGATCTATCATACTTAACTTTTCTAGTGTTCTATTTAACTCTTTAACTTCTTTCTTATTTATTTTGAAATTTGATTTATCTAGTTCTGAGAATGCAAAGTTGAGATCTCCCCCTATTATAGTTTTGCTGTCTATTTCTTCTTGCATCTCTCTTAACTTCTCTTTTAGGAATTTCTATGCTAAACTACTTGGTCCATATATATTTAGTATTAATATTGCTTCGTTGTCTATGGTACCCTTTAGCAAGATATAGTTTTCTTTCTTATGTCTTTTAATTAGTTCGTTTTTTGCTTGATCTGAGATCAAAATGGCTACCCCTGCTTTTTTTACTTCACCTGAAGCAAAATAGATTCTGCTCCAGCCTTTTACCTTTACTTTATATGTATCACTCTGCTTTAAATGTGTTTCTTTCAAACATCATATTGTAGAATTCTGGCTTTTAATCCACTCTCCTATCCACTTAAATTTTATGAGAGAGTTTACTTCATTCACATTTATGGTTAAAACTACTAATTCTGTATTTCCTGCCATCTTATTAACCCCAAATTATACTTTTCTCTTCCCTTTTCCACTTTCCCTCCTCTCCAATATTTTACTTATGAGCACCACTTGCCTCAAGCAGTCCTCCTTTAGAATCCTTCCCCTTTTCTTATATTGTTCCCCTCTTATTTCTGTTTTTCCTTCTATTTAGCCTACTCCTTCCCTTTTCACCTTTCTGTTGCCACTTTTCAATAAGGTGAAGTTTATCTTCAAAATCAAATATGTCTAATATTTTTTTCTTTGAGTCAAATCGGATGAGAGTAAGATTCACACAATGTTCATCCCCTTCCCTTCTTTCCTTCAATTATAATAGGTTTTTCTTTGCCTCTTCCTGAGATGTAATTTCCCTTATTTTACCTCCACTTTCCCCCTTTTCCAGTACAATTTCCCTTTCACCTCTAGTTTCTTTTTTATATTATAACCATTAAGTCCAATGATATATGAATTGTCTATGTACACCCATAATGAAAATACAGTTCTCAAGAGTTCTTTTCTTTTTACCTATTTATGTTTCTCTTGAGTTCTATATTTGGAGGTCAAAATTTTTGTTTAGGTTTGGTCTTTTCATCAGAAATGAATGGAATTCACCCGTTTCATTGAATGTCCATCTCCTTTCCTAAAAGAAAATTCTCAATTTAGTGGCATAGTTTATTCTTGGCTGCATTCCAAATTCCTTTGCCTTTCAAAATATCAGGTTCCAGGCCTTTGGATCCTTTAAGATGGAAGCTGCTAGCTCCTGAATAATCCTTATCGCGGCATCTTGGTATTTAAATTTTTTTTCTAGCTGCTTGTAATATTTTTCCTTTATCCAATATTTCTGAAATTTAGCCACAATAGTCCTTGGAGTTTTAATTTTGTGGTCTCTTTTGGTAGGTATTCATTGAATGCTTTCAATGGCTATTTTACTTTGTGATTCTATGACATCCAAATCTTTAATGATTTCCTAGAAAATAGTGTCAAGGCTTTTTTTTTTCATCATGTGTTTCTGGAAGTCCAGTATCCTTAGATTGTCTCTCCTAGATCTATTTCCAGGTTAGTTGTTTTCCCAAATAGGAATTTTACATTTTTTTTCTATTTTTTTCATTTTTGTTTTGTTTTGCTTGATTGACTCGATGTCTCATTGAGCCATTCATTTTCTTTTATTCAGTTCTGATTTTTAGTGAATTGTTTTCTTCATTTCCTTTTTTAAAACTTATTTTTGTATTTGTCCAATTGAGTTTTTAGATTGCTGGCACTTGACTCACCTCCCTCTGTGCCCGATTGAAACACACCTTTTTTTGGTGATCTTCTAAATTATCTTCTGCTAGTAATTTTTTACACTCCCAATATTTGTGGATTCTGCCATTATAGAGCTAATTCAAAGGCTGGATTTGGTAATTAGCATGCATGTAGTAGGAGAAGGTCAGAAAGAAATGTGTGTCCTCTCCACCATCTTGGCTCCACCCCTCCTCCCATTTGGAGTTTTCTTGCCAAAGATGCTACAGTGGCTTTCCATTCCCTTCTCTAGTTCAATTTCTAGATGAGAAACCTGAAGAAAACAGGATTTAAATGTCTTTCCAGGATACAATAAGTACTTAGTTTGATTTGAATTTGAGATTTGAATTCAAGAAAATTCTTGACTCCAGGATTGGTGCTTAATTTATTGCACCACCTAGCTGCCTTAGCAATTTTCTTGAGTGTCAATAAAAGTTTGTTGACTTTTGACTTAATTACTGTGCTATAAGAAATGATGAGCTCAATGATTTTTTTTTAAAAAACATGGAAAGACAAGTATGAAATAAGTGAAATGAGCAGAACCAAGAAAACAACATAGACAGAAATATTACTATTGTTTTAAGAATAATGTTAATGAATAAGTTATTTTGGTTGTAATTAATGCATAATAAACTATAAAGGATATATAAAGATAATATCTGCATTCAGAAAAAAATGATAAAAATATGTATATAATATGTGTATAAATACATATATATGTATTTTCATATAAAGAAATAGAGATATCTATTCATATTTTACACACATATCTATATACATATGTGTGTGTCTGTGTGTTTGTGTGTCTCTCTCTGTGTGGGTTCTATATATTTTTTCTAATAATAGCCCTCCAAGGGGAGGAAAGGAAAAAAAATACATGATAAATTTGATTAATATTTGAAAGGAAGGGCAAATTGTACATGGCAGATTTATAGTTTCATGTTCATTTTCTTAATTGTACTATGTTATGGAAATGATTTTTTACTCCATAAATTAAAAATAAAACAAATCTTTCTAGGCAAAACAAATAATAATTGAGAAGAATAATCCTTAAAGTCTTTGCTTTAGCAAACACCCCTCTCCAACTATGTTTCACACTCCTGACAGAAAAATAAAACCTAGTATTGTAACTTATCACTGGGGCCTATCTTGAAACTGTCTCATAGTCAGAAATTTTGCTAACACAACCTCTCTGCCTGTCCTTTACTCCATTGTGCAATAAGCTACAATCACAGACTTTGCCAACCCATGGAGATGGGGTGTTGCATATGGGTTGACTTATGCCTATGATATTTCTTAGAGAATAGAAATACCTGAGTCTATAAAGACAAGCACAAGTCAAACACAAAGAGGAAGCTTTCCCACATCTAACCCTAACCCTAAATGCATACCTACCAAATCCTGCCTCTTCTTTCTATGCTGTTTCTTTTGTATAGTCATGGATTTATTTACATGCTTTGCCATTAAGATTTGTCTCTATGCCTGTCTCTCTGTCTCTATCTCTCTGTATCTCTCTTTCTCTGTCTTTTTCTTTCTCTGTTTCTGTCTGTGATTGTCTTTCTGTCTATTTCTCTCTTTCTCTGTCTCTCTGTTTATCTCTGTGTCTCTCTGTGTCTCTTTCTCTATCTCTCTCACAGGCAAATTCTGCAGCCTTAGCCATTCAACTTCTAAATTTGTTTCTCAGTAGTATTGCTTTCATGGAAAATATTAGTTTTGTTGTTGTTCAGTTGTGTTTAACTCTTCCTTGACTCCTTTTAGGATTTTATTGGAAAAGATTAGAAGAGTTGGCTGTTTCCTTTTTGAGCTCATTTTACAGATGAGGAAACTAAGGCAAACAGAGTGAAGTGACTTGCCCATTTGAAACCAAATTTGAATTCTAGAAGATGCATATTTTTGACTCTCAGCTAGGCATGATCATGGCAGACAGAGCTAGTTTTTAAATCCATAAATCAGAGGAAGATGCTAAGACCATTTTCTTTATTTTGACTTCCATTTCCAAGAAAAACTCTGATTGCTCTTTTGCGAGGCTTCTGAACCCTAAGACTGGCCTTTAAGCTTAGTTAGCTTGTCTTGCCCTCTTTCTTCAGCCTCCTATTTTCAATTTGTGTCTTTTTTTTTCACTTGAAGGATCCTTGATTCCTTCAAATGCTAATCACATGAGCTCAAATTTCTTCATAAAACCATTGATCTGTTTTGTTGAGTTTTAAGTGTAACTTAATCTCCTTACCTATAAAATGGAGGCAACTTTTTGGGTTTGATTTGGGGAATTGAAAGAATTCTGACAATTTTTCCTGCCTTCCCAATATTTAGAGCAGTGATATGTACACAGAAGGTATTGATAAATATTCATTGATTTGAATCAAATGGTGAGCCATGAAACACCATATTATCCAGTCAATCACCTCCTCTGGCATCTGCCTGGATCTGTACTGTTTCTTGTCTGTTTACCTTTTTTAGAGCCTCTGGTTCTTCTTTCAGCCCAGCCTGACCCAAGTTGAGCTCTGAGAAGGCTTACAGTGATAGGCAGAGCTTCACATTGAAAGCAGGGAAAGATGTACTGGGCTCCAGGATGGGCTCAGGAGAGTGTGTTTGTGAACATCTTGTGACAAGACAGATGTTGTGTTACTCCCTGGAGAGTCCCTTTAAATGGGTTTCATGAGAAAAGAGACATTGAAATATGGAAAGAGCCCCACTTGGGTGAAAGTCAGGAAGGATTGCACATGTGAAAGGATGCGGAATAGCTGGGGAGGCTGAGAAGGGGTTGTTTCCTTTAAATGAGCTATTTACATGCCATGGCTCAGCCAGCGTTCTTATCTCCACACTCCCTCCATTTTCCTTGTCCTTTTATCCGTCTCTTTCCCTGGCTGGCGCAGACCTATTTTCAATTTTATCTCATTCTCCTAGTAGGGAAATAGACAAAGATCTGGTTCTTGATATTATGGGTCAGGACAGAACTTCGGGCTCTTTCTGGGCATTCTATACCAACCTGATCCAGGCTTTGTGTACTCTCTATCAGGCAATGGCAAATGTCCTTGATACCATGGAGCCTCAACTGGGCATTCACCCCAGAAAGGGTCCCACCCAACAAAGCTTTCCCCCAGTTCAGTTTCCTGTTGGCATAATGAGGATTGAATTGATATTAGTTAAGTGACACCTCCATGAATGGATCCATAGATTTTCTGAAGGATTGATTGCCATATAGATTTTTATTAAAGGGAGACTATCTGAACAGTCCTACAATAGAATTAATTCCTACTTCTAAAAGAGTGGGAAGAATGCAATCTCAAGGCAGGGGCCAGAGGCCTGGTTCTAGCCTTTATTATTTCATCAGAGCAAGAATCTCAATCTGCACTAGTGAGACAAACACAAGTGTGCCCTGAACCTACTTTTATGGGCAAAGTGGCATTTACGCCACAGACCACACTTAAAGACAAAGGGGAGAGAGTGATAATGTTGGCAGAGATAGCTTTAACTGCCAAGAGTAGTTTTTCCCCACTCTGGTTTAGCAGAATGGTCTGCCATCACTGAATGCCATTTCTACCTCCATAATATCACTCACCTTCATGCCCATTTCTCCATTCACATGGCCCCCATTCTCATCCAGATTCTCATGACCTGGACTATTATGACACCTCTGTCCCAAGTGCCCTCCCTGACTAACATCTTTTTTTTTTTTCCCCTCCAATTTAAGTATCACTTAGCAGCCACAGCTGAGACCTTAGCACATCACTCATTGACTCAAAAGCTTCCCGTGTCTCTCTATGGGCTCTAAGATTAGGCACAAAATCTTTTGCTCAATATTTAAAGTCCTTCCCCCTGGTCCTGACCCAGTCCTCGAGTATCATCCTCTGCTCTCCCTTGCTTTCCAGCCCATGTGACTGACCTTGTTATTCCTCACATACAATACTATCCAAATTTCTCCCCAAACGAGAGGCTACAGTAACAGCCTCTTCACTATAATAGGCTCACTGCTTCAAGTTTCTCAACTCTTCTACTTATCTTCTACACAATTCCCAGGGGATTTTCCTGAACTTCCAATAAGAGCATATGTTGAGAATCCATCTCTATCTGTCTGAACTCAATTTTTTCAAAACTCTGCTCTAATGTCACTGTCTACCGAAAAGTTTTAATGACCTCCCACCAGTTGCTAGTGCCCTCTCTCCAAATAGTTTGTTTTTTACAAAATGATTTTATATAGTCATTAAGTATTTTAATTAATTATTTAAATTACTTATTTAAAATTAAATTATAATTTAATTAAATAATAATTACATTATTAATTGCTACATGCTAGCCACTGTATTAAGCACTGAGACACAAATGTTGGGGGGCAAGAAAGAAAGACAGTCTTGACTGCAACACTTGGAATTCTTGGCTTAGCCCTCCAATTGGAGAGCCCAAGGGCAGTGATGGGGTGAGTCCTGAGGCAGATTTCATTCTGCCACAGAATGTTTTTTTTTTTTTTTTTTTTTTGGCCAAAGATGAGCTACCTGGAGTCTAGGGAAATCAGATATAGCCCAATGCAGCATTGTCAGATGGAAAACAAGGATTTGGCTATTGACTGACTATGCTCCTTGAGTGCAGAGATTATATTTTGGTCATTTTATCCCCCGCCAGCACCATGACCCCAGCACAGCGACTGGCACACAGCAAACCCCTTAATGAATGCTTAGAGACTGATCAATGGCAGGCTAGAACCATTTCATTTCACCAGCGCTTATGCATGGCAGTTCAGGAGTGCTCCCATCCCCAGCACAAATCACAAGATCCATAATCATATAATTGGAGATGATTTTAGTATTCCTCAAGGGACTTCTGTATTTTCTCCTCTCTCATCTTTCCTCTCACTCTGTCCTTGTTCATTCCCACCTTTTTTCTGACTATTTTTGCTTTCTTCTCTCTGTCTTACTTCTCGTCTCTCCTGTCTCTCTGTGCCTCTGTTTCTCCCTCTATTCCCCCCCCCCCACACTCTTTCTCCTTTCTGATTGATTCCATGATGGTTACCTCAGGAATTTAACAAGAAATCCCTTCACCAATGATTGAAGGTCTCCTCGGATATTGAGAAGCTCACATTCTCCTTTGTATTAGCTCATGCTGACAGCAAAACTCACTCAGCCAGAGACACTGGCAGGGATTGTGCCCTAGAGTTGCCTTTTGATGCCCTTGAAGTACTGAGGAAATGCCTTGGGAGACTGGATTCAGTGAACAAAAGGGAGAACATCTGACTTTTTTTCTGGCCTTTATTTGTTTGGGATGGGGAGGGCTTCTTCCTTGCTTAAACATTGAATAGCGCATTAAAAATATGTGATTTATTTAGAGCTTCCAAAGAGAAGCCATGGAACAGATGGACCTCATAAACTGCATATTAAGAACAAAACAAAACAAAACGTAACAATGGCATTTCCCAGGAATCACAGTGTGTGTGTGTGTGTGTGTGTGTGTGTGTGAGTACGCACACACTAAGGAGAAGCTTAAAGGGAGCCAGAGAAACTGGGAAGTAGACTAGAGAAGTCAGAGCATCCTAGCTATAGGGAAAAGCTGAGAAAATTCCCAGAGTTAGGAGACAGCTTGTGATGGGGGAGGAGCGACTCAAAGGCCAGCATCATGGGATTGGTGTGGAGGTTGAAAGATGTCTAGGTGACAGGAAGGGGTCCAGGCTAAAAGGCTTTGCACAAATCTGTCTCTAGGTTCCTTTCAGTGCACCTGTATTAAACACCCACTGAATGCACAATTCTAGCATCACTAGAGTGCTCTGGCCAGCGTAGAGAGGCAGAACGCTTTGTCAGAAGCTTAATGACAAGCCAACATGGCATCCAAAGCTCATTCGAGGTAGAGCCAACTGGGCCAGGGTACAGAAAGCCTAAGTTATGTTGTTTGTTTACAGAAAGCAGATGTACCCTGGTTCCTCACTTGGCAAACATACCTATTGCAGGGCTGGCTCCTGGAAAGGTGAGCCTGACCTTCTGCCAACACACGGTTTGGGGCGGGGGAGACCCCCGCCATGCTTTGTTTTTCCCTTCCAGTGAACCTATGTTGGATGCATTGGGAGCAATTCATCAGCCAAGGCAGAATGCTTTTCCTTTCAGACAGACCCTGTAGGTATTCAGGGATGTGTCCTGGATGAGAGGGGCAGCTGCCCTCAGTCAGGAAATCTGGGGTTCAAGTCTCACTTTTCACACCTACTGGCTGTGGGACAGATTCATCAGGGCCCTGGGCATTAGAATTCCAGCTTTGGGTCCAAGTCTGGGACAGACCACACCAGGAGGAGACAATCTGGCTTTGAATCCTGGATGTGTAAGGCCACAGGCCAGCCCGCCATTTCCCAGGGGCCACATTCTGGACCTCTCCTTCATGTCCCAGAAGCTTCTTCTTCCTAGAAAGTCACTTCAGCTTTGGATTTCCATTTGAACATCCTCTGCAGCCCTGGGGCTCCTTAATCTCCTGGCCAAGCTCTCTGCAGAAGCTCCCAGGACCTGCATCCCTTCCTCTCTTACCAGACTAGACTCTGGACTTCTCCATCTTCCCCACTCTCCCTTTTGATTTCTTTTTGTTTTTTGTCTTTTCCAATTTGAATGTAAGCTCCTTGAGGGTATAGACTGTTCTCCACCCCCCACCCTTTCCACTCCTTCCTCCCAGCTTGTATTTTTATTCACAGCATTTAACATAGGGTCCAGCATAGGGGCTGATTTAATGCTTTAGTTCCTTCACTTTTAAAATGTACCTTTCCATGGACCCTGAATTATCAATCAGAGACTGAGGCTCAGATAGGATTTGGCTTAAGTAGAGTTTTAGGGAAAGAGAGAATGCTTAATGCACACCCAGTGTATACCTATTTGCAATATACTTCCAATAACAGAGGCTTATGGGAGACCCACTGGAAGCAGTGACACCTCCCTTCTTCCTTCTCTTTTCCAGTTTCTTTGGCTAATCCCAAATGTGTATAATACACGTGGATGTAGCTTTCTTCTCTATTTATTGCAGAGAGAAAATAGACTGCCTGCAGGTTCACCCTGAGTCACTTATGTCTCCCTTCCCCTCTCTTTCTCCTTCCAACTCACACGTAGAGGAGACTGAATTTTCATGACTATGTGGTCCAGAAAGAGAAGGTCACCCTGCTCTGTGCTGGTCACATCCAGCTGGAGTAGTAGAATGTACTTCCTGAAAAGGAAGCTCTGGGCTAGGAGGGGACATGAAAGTCCACCCCAGAAAGAGGGACGAAGGGATTTTTATCCTGGAGAAGAGAAGATTCAGGAAAGATATTTCTAAAGGACTATCAGGTGGAAGAAAGATTGGCTCATTATGTAGTTCATTATGTTTGGACCCAGAGGGCTGACCTAGGAGGGAGAAGTGGGAGTTGGAAAAAGGGTCATTGAGATTTATTTGGAGGAAAAACAAGGAAACAATAATTTTCTGCTGAATGGATCTTGTCCAGAAGGGCTTGGACTGGCTCAGAAAGCAGCAGTTTTCCTTTCACTACAGGTCATGGAGCCGAGAACAGTGACCCCTTCTCAGGGGCAATGGAGAGGAGACTCTTACTCCAGCATAGGTGGGTCTAGATGGTCACTCTGGCCTCTTCCAGGTCCAGGATTTGCCAGTTGTGTGAAAGCCATTTGCTCCATCACAGTCCCCAAACTGTTTTTTTTTTTTTTTATCTTGTCCATCCTTGGCTTATTAGCTCAAATGACTGCAGCACCAGTATAATGAGGTCAAGGTCATAGACTCAGTCCTCTTAAGGACTGAGTTCTCTGTCACTAGGCCCCAGACTGGACCCTCTGGCCCCCAAAGTGGGGGATGGAGAACAGTCCATAGCCTCAAGGAGCTTACATTCAAATGGGGAAAGGAAAAAAAGACAAAAAGAAATGAAAAGGGAGAGTGGGGAGGAAACTTTAAAGGTGTATGTATTTGCATGGATCAACATAAAGCTCTTGCCCCTCAGTAACTCACAACATGTGTCCTGATGCCAGGGGTCAGTGCTGCCTTCTTTCTGAGTGAAGGTTGGCACAATAAGACATCAGGGGCAAGAGCCTGAAATGTTCCCCCACAGTTTTAGCAATCTTCCAGAAGAATCTCTCCAAACTTTCCCCCAACTTCTCATTCTTGTGTTAGAGCTGAAATGCCCATCTGCATGCCCACTCGAATGCTGCTCTGTGCTGGGGGCAGTGCCAGGAGAGACACAGACACACTGGCCCTCACCCGGGAGACTAATAACCAAGGAGTCTGCTTTCTGAATTAACTGAAGATATCTATGCAAAGACATTTTGTTCATCTTTTAGCACCTGCTTTTAAATCATATCATCCATATTCATCATTCAGGTTGCAAACGGTCAGTTATTTTCTTTGAGTTAAAAGATGAGGTGAGGAATTAAGGGCCAGTGGGGAACCTGGCTCTGTTGGGGACATAAGGGAGCCCTGGACAGATTATGATGAACTATGGAGGATAATCATTGCTTCCCTTTGGCATTTTAAGTTGGGGTTGAAATTACTGAAAAGAAAAAGAGGGAATGATTTTATTTCAGAGATAAAAGCTACTTTCTTGAATTATCTACTGGAAGACCTGGTGCTAATATAGATTTTTAAGAAGGTAAGAAGGGCATTAGTATAGCTTATTCAACATCAAAGTTCTAAACATGGAGAAAACAGTGTTAGGCGTCACAAATACAAGGCTATCTGATGAAGGGAGACCAGAAGAGGTGAGATTAAAAAGAAGAAAGAGACAAATCCCAAAGGGTTATGAGCTTGAGATCAGATTAAGATCTGGGAGATAATTTGACCCCAAATCCCATCACAGATTATATTCCAAGCAGCACAAATCAGTTAGCATTTGTCTAAATCATTTTTCAAGCCCAATGACCAAAGTGAGACAACTGATGATTTCCTTGTATGTTTCAATTTAAGATGCCACTTTGAAAGAGAATTGACTCTTGCCCATTCATGGTGGTAGGACTAGAGACTCTAAGAAGCAATTATTGAGCAAAAAACTTGGGGATACTTCATTTAGAGAAGAAATGAATGGGGAAAGGAGGGACTCATCACAGGGCAAGATGCTTAATAAGTGTTCATTCATTGATAATTGTTTTCAAATATCTTTTCAAGGCTTTCATGTGGAAGAAGAATTGGGAGGGGGAATTGAAAGAAAGAGAGAAGGAAATCAGCATTTATAAGGAGATTATGAGATCTATCATGTGGTCCTCAGAACAACCTTGATGGGTAGGTGCTATTATTATTCTGTTTTACTACTGAAGAAATTAAAGCAAACAGCACTTAAGAGTTTTGGCCAGGGTTAGGAAACTGTCTAAGGCTGAATTTGAATTCAAGGATTTCTTCTGGAAATTTGTTTTTTTTTTTCTTTCCTAACCCTAAATGCCCAATAAATACTCTGGTATTCCTTAGTTGCTTCAACTTGAATTTGCTTTGCTCTGCCCCAGATGGAAAAATCAGAGACATCTGATGATGGAGGAAAAATCTAGATCCAACTCTCCTCAAAGCAGGTTACCACTCCCTTAGACCAGAGTAAGCTTTTCTATCATAATGAGTCTTCCCCTTTTCTGATCACCTGAAAACAGTTCAAAGCCCCTGGGCATTCTCAGTGGAAGCTTCTTCCTATGTGAACCAGGGGCTGTACTCCCCCAAATCCATCCTTTGAAGGATATGGACCTACTCCTAAGGCTCTGGTGCTGCCAGGGCTAACTGAACTTTAGCACAGGGTGAAAACACATCCCAATCTTCCTTAGGCACTTATTGGATGAGAAACTAACAGGAAACAGAGCATTTAAATGGTTGTATGATACAATGATTAACAGCATATCAGGGAGTCTCCTATTCATCACCAGAAAAAAAGCAGGTGGGAGCAGAGTCTTCCCAGAATAAACACTGATAACAATTTTGCAGCAAATTATATCAGGAAGCATAAATATGTCTCTTTGAGTACATATCCTGTTGCCCAGATTTTCTGCTATTCTCCCTCCCCAAAGACTTGTATTATTTCCTTCTTTCCTTTCTTCCCTTCCTCCTTCCCTTCCCTTTTCTTCCTCTTCTCTTCTCTCCTCTTCCCTTCCTTTCCCTTCCATTTTCCTCTTCCCTTTCCTTCACTTTCTCTTTACCTTTCCCCTTCCCTCTTCCCTTCTCTCTGCCTTTCCTTCTTCTCTTCTCTTCTTTTTTCCTTTCTCTCTTCCTTTCTTTTTTCCCTTCCCTTCCCTTTTCCTTTTCCCTCCCCTCCTCTTCCCCTCATTTCCCTGCCCATCCCTACCTTTCCTTTCTATCTGCATATTTATTCTGGATATATATGATACAACATAATTTTGTATCCAAAAAAGCCCTTTGAGGTCATTGGAAACTGAGGAAATCTTGCCAAAGATCAGCTATCTAAGTGTTAAATGTCCTTTTTCCATTCCATATTCAGTATCCCTATTAGAAGATAAATTCCTTGAAAATTACCATTTCATTCTTGGTTTTGTATTTCCAGTATCTATCATATAGCAGTATTTGTCACATAGTAGGTCATTAAAATGTGATTGATTCATGGTAGCAGATTCTACCCAAGGGGAAACATTTTAAATATTGTTCTGGGAGAAAACTTTGCTCAGAAACCAGGTTACTTGGTTTGCCAAATTGCCTCTGTCCCAGGTTCCTGTTATCTTTCTAAAAAGAGTATCACAAATTTGAGTTATATGTGAGTTATTTTTAGGATTAATTTCTGAAGGCTTCTGACAAGGTCATTGTCCTTAATTCACATATAGCCCCAACTCCTCCTGGATGTTTTAAATTAGGAAAAACCTAATATTTGCATAAAGTTAATTTGTTTCTCCCTTTACTTCCTTAACTATCGTTTATTAAGTCTTGTTGAGGTTTAAATAAATATATTTGAAGGGGGAAATAGAAGATATTTGGTTTAAATGACAGTTGACATTTAAAGTCTGAGAAGAAATCATTTTTCTCCCCTGGCTGAGGTCATCTCTTCCTGTTTCTTGTTTAATTTCTTCTACTCACTAAAAGCCTGGGAGGCTCAGAGACTTCATGGCAAGAAAGGTCCTAATCAAGAGACACCATGATCTTAAAAGGAACCCCTCAGGAGGAAAGTGCCTTAAACTTGACTCTTGTCTTTGAAAAACACTCTACCCAATTGTGTTCATAGGCATCTATTTCCAATCTTCATTATTTCACTTCTCTTATCTCTTCCTTCCCTCCCCAACTCAATTTCCTCACTTATAACTTGAGGGAATTCCGGTTTATTTGTCTCCCCCAATCCAATATCTTTGATTTTAGTCTCCATGCAATGTTTGAGCAGTTGGGCCAACTTCCTGGTGTTCACTTTCTTAGAACAACATCACTGGTCAGAGATGGGAAGTCATGCTTCATAGGACATTAAAGAAAGTAGAGTGGCAGCAGGGGCCAGACAGTCCACCTGACCACCCTCACATCCCTACTGCTCAACCAAGACAACTCAGTGGTAGAGGACCAGGCAAGTATCAAGTGCAGAAGCATTGTTCTCATCAAAATGCATCAAATACTGAATTCAATGAGTTTCAAAGCAGATGACTGCTGAGACTACTGACCATATCCAGGTGGTAGCAGAACTATTATTGGCATTTCTGGGATAAGTTTCCTAAAAATGGGTATAGCAAAGGCATATCCAGTGGTGTGCTAGTAAATGATTAACAGGTGGTTCGACAGAATATACTGTTGTGCAACAGAATATATGTGTGCACATATGCATGTATATATGTGTATATATGCATGTGTGTACAAAATACTTTTTGGTTGAATTTGCATTATTAACACTTTATTCATCATTTTCCTCTATCAAGACAATCAACAAAACAATAAACGTGACTCTTATTTGTGATATTTTTTTTGGCATCAATGCTCATTTTCCTCTTGTAAGTGGGTGGGGACAGGTTCCATATTCTTGAAATTTCTTTGTCATAGAAGTTGGACTGGATCATGGTTGAGAAATAGTCAATTAGATGTGGTACTTACAAAATCATTGATAATTTTGCAGATGTCCCTTTTAGTTGACTCAAGAGAGTATAAGACAAATAAAAGTTTAGAAGAGAATAAAAGGGAAAAAAGACAATAGTGATTTATCAATGGAGTCTTTATGATTAAGTTGTATTTATACCAATGAAGCAAAGAATTAGTATTGTAAGTAAAAAAAAATTAATAAAGTCATATTAAGAAATAAAAAAAAACATCTCAATAGTTGCAGAAGCTGCTTGACAATGTACAAGCATAGGGGAATAATTTTCTATAATTTGGTAATACATATCTATCTAAGACCAAAAGCAAGTATCATGTGCAACAAGAATATAATAGTGAATTTCTCAATAAATAAAGGAAAAACCCAAAGGGAACTCTTTTCCCACTATAATTTGATAAGATACTAGAAGTACTAGTAGTAGCAATAGTATAAGAGGAAGAAATTAAAGATGCCAAGAAAAGCAGAAAGGAGACAAAAGTCTTTCTCTTTCCTGATGGCATTTTGTTTTAGAAATTCTGGGGAATTAAGAAAGAAACTAATTGAGACTATTAAGATCTTCAGCAGAGTGACAGGCTACAGAATAAACTAAAAATGATATGCCTTTCTATAAAATACTAATACAAAATCCAAAAGGCAATTATATAGGGAAGTATCATGGAAAATAACTACAAATTTCATAAAATATTTGTGCAGCAATATATCAAATCACATATAATACTTTATCTCTGTTGGGCTGGCCACATTGATTGCCAAAAAAAGGAGATTATTCTATGGAGAATTCACACAGGTTAAGCACTCACAAGAAGGTCAAAAAAATTTAAGCAAGGAGACTCTCAAGGTCTCTCTTAAGGACTTTGGGATTGATTGCAAAACAAGGAAGACACAGATATATGGCCACTCAGTAGAGAAGAGTCTATGCTCTATGAACAAAGTAGAATTGAATTAACTCAGAAGAAACATGAAATGTGCAAAGTTAGTGAAGCCAGCTTTAATATTCATAGGCACTATTTGTTTCTGACCCATTCCAAGTTTGTATTGGTTGGCTCAGCTGCAGTCAGACACATTATAACTCAACTCTATGTCTTAGTTATGTTATTTTGGTCCTCTTTGAGAACAAAGGACAACAACCAACTGACTATATGTATAATAATATAATTTTGATTTCATGAAATGTTTTATTTCTTACACAAATATTAACCTAGCTTGGATAAGGAAGTAAGCAATCAAGTGGAGAAAACATTTCTATAAATCATTTCTGATAAAAATTAAATATCCACAATTTATGGACAAATAACGGGAATTATTTTCTTAGTAGAAAAGTGGTAAGCGGATATAAATGGATCACTCAATTAAAATTGATTGATTGACTGATCCATTTATCAGTCAATTAAAATTTATTAAGTTCTTATGTGCCAGGGACTGTGTTAAGTCATCAAAATGCAAAAAGAGGCAAAAGAACTCAGTCCCTAACCTCTAGGCCCTTGAAAGCTAATTGGAGAAAAAATGGGTTAAATGGGAAATAATTAAAAGATGGGAAACACTGAAATGAGAGAGGTTAGGGAAGAAAGCTATGAAGTTTTCAAAAGAATTACAAAATATTAGCTATCATATAAAATAATGTTCCAAATCACTAATAATAAGAGGAAAATAAATCAAAGCAACTCTGAGATTATACTTCACACCCAGCACATTAGAAAAGGGGACGAAAATGTGTTTTCAATGTCGATGATATGTAAATTGTTGGTGGAACTGGGAATTGGCTCAACATTTTGAAAAGCAATTTAGAACTATGTAAACAGAATGATTAAAATATTTGCATTCTTTGACCCAGACATTTCACTGTTAGGCATAAAACCCAAGGGAGTCATAATAAAAAAGAAAGCCCCTTATGAATCAAAACATGATGGCAGCAATTTTTTTTTTTTTTGTTATAGCAAAGAATGGACAACAAAGAAGATGTCCACCTATTTGGGAATGATTAAACAAATCAGAGTGTGTGAGATGTAAGAAAATATTACTGTTTTATTTTTTAAATGAGGAATATGGTGATTAATTGTGGCAGAATGATTAACTGGGGTACAGTGTATGCCCAAGCAAAGGAATGGAGGAACAGTTCAAATGAAAAACTTGGAAGCAGTTTTGAGCAAGTACAGCAGCTGCAAGTGAAAAACAGTAGAACCTAGTCTGTTGCTCCAAAGATTGATAGTTTTGGAGTGCTTCATGTGGTTTTATAACAAAGGGAGCAGGAATGCACAATATCTGGAAGGAGGATATTCGTGAAAGCTTTGTAACCATGTGGGGCCAGTATGAACCAGTTTTAACCAGCCATGTGATTTCTGGCATAGCAGAACTTTCTGGATTCTCCAACTGGACACTACAAAAAATCATGGGGATGTCAAACCTGAGTAATATCTTCAGATTTTGATTCCTATATTATTTCAGCCTTTCCAAGATAATAAATGAATTCAAAGAAATCAAGATGACTGGGAAACTCATTATTCATCCCACTACTCCAATGATGAATACAGAGAAGCATGGAATACTCAAATAAACTGATTCAAAGTGAAATTAGAGCAAAGGAAATAATAAAATGACTACAACAAAATAACTGGAAAGCATAAAACCTAACACGCAAGTGAAAGTGAAAGCTGCAAAATAAATATATAAATAAAGCTTGGTTCTAAACAAGAGACCCAAGGAGACTGTTCCTCTTGAATTCAAGGCCCCAGGTGTAGATTTTTCATATTTTGGTAGACTTTTCTGATATGTTGATCAGTTTTGCTGGTTTTATTTTCTCTTTTTCCTCTTTATTGTTCTTTTGAAATTATTTATAAAAGTGATGTTTTTCTAGGTGTGAGGAAAGGGAAATGAGGGTGGGGGAATTCATACAAAATAGAAAAAAAAACACATCCCCAAACCCTATTAAATAAGAAATAAATAAGTTGTGACCACTGAATTTCACCAAGTACCTTTCAAGGACTCTCATGATAATAATTTTCAATTCTCTGAACACATCTTTGCTCAATGACTTATAGTCATACAAGAGTAATCATAACAAAATGCTAGTATTCCAAGGAAAGGCCTTTGTTTCAAAGAGAAGTTGAGACAATAAAAGTGTGGCAGTTTTAGGTAACCCAGCTCTTCTCTCTAAACCAATGATATTGAAACCCAACTCACTGACTATTTGCTAAGGGGACCATCTTTCCTCAATGTTTGTGTGTGTGTGTGTGTGTGTGTGTGTGTGCGCATGCGTGCATGCGTATGTTTGTGTGTATGTGATTATATATTATGGCTGCATATGCTGGTATAAATCTAAATACACATATCCCAGTGTGGGGATCTCAAAGGAGAAACACAGTAAAATGATGCAATCATCTTAGAAAACGATTAAATAAGGAAAAGTAAGAAACAAAGGCATAGGGTAGTTTTTTACTAAACATTTAGTATAGGTAAATGCTGGGCCAAATGCTAGAAACATAACTGAAATATTTAAGACATCCCCTGTATTAAAAAAAAGAAAAAGAAAGAAGCATCTCTGATAAGATCTTGTGAATCAAAGCTCACTTATGACCAACTCTCCTGCTTCTTTGGTTTCCTCGTTGTGTCAAGATAAATAAAGGAGAAGGAAGAGCTACAACATGGCTTCCAGTATTGGTGGGAGAATCTGAACAGGAGTCCCATAGTATGAGCAAATATGGAAAGAATTATGCAGCAATGAAGAAAACATTTATATACATGAAATCATAAAACTATGGTGAGATTTACATATATAACAATGAGAGGTTGACAACTGAGCTATTTCCACTTCCAGAAAAGGTCTCTTCTTGTTGTAGTTGGAGAATTGTAGAATCTGTAGAAGAGTTGTAGAATCTCAGCATTTCCCAGTCTTTTTGCATAGAGAGACTCTTCCCATAATTCAGAAGTTGGTGGTCACTGCAGTCTGGATCTTGCGCTGAAGTCAGATGAAAGAACTCATCTGCTCCCACATGTCATTATGAGCCTCTGCTCCTTGTCGAGGAAGAAGTGAGGGAAGCTTTCAGAATTTAATATCTAGAATGGGGCTTGTGTAAATATGCAGCAAGACATGCGTTAATAATACTGATGACAGAGAGTGCATGCTATGACTAGGCTCCTTATCAAACAGTTGATGTCTGCTGTAAATTGAAGGGCTTATTCTTAGTCAAAATGCAGGGGGAACATGTAGCCATTATCCTGGGCAGGCCATTGCTATGTCTTTCCTTGACTTTCTTGATAGGAAGTTATTATAGCAGTATATTATACATGTCCCCTGCTTGTGTCTGTCTATGAAATGCAGCAGGAGAATTTACACAGGCTGTATTTTACGAACTTGGACTTAATCTTTGAATCATAGCTTACTGAGAATGTCCCTTTTGGACTGAGGTCAAAAACAAGCCTTCAGAAGTTTGAGAAGTGAGTGAAAAGAGAGGAAAGAGAGTAGAGAGTTAGCACAGCATTCAAGAAGAATGGAGAGGAGCATTCATAATACCTGAGGGATTGAAGAAGGCTTATGGAAAGAGATAGCATTTTATTTGAGACATGAAGAGATGAGAGACAAAGGCAGAGACAGAGACACACACAGAGATAGACAGAGACACACACAGACAGAGATAAAGAGAGATACAGACAGACACAGTGGGGGGGAGAAGACACAGAGAAAGACAGAAGGGGGCAGTTTATAGAGTGCCAGGTGTATCATCAATAAGATGTGAGAGCAAATCTAACCTCAGACACTAAGGAACTATTGACTCTGGATAAGTCACTTCACCTCTGTTAGCCTCAGTTTCCATATCTGTAAAATGGAGATAAAAATAGTACCAATCTCTTAGGGTTATTGTGAAAATCAAATAAAATGAGTGCCAGGGGTATAGTAGGCATCATATAAGTGTTATCTATTTATTATATGCATAAATGTATTATTATATACATATGCAATTTATATACATATATATACAAATGCATGAACATGAAACTTCCAAAAAAGGTAGGTAGTTTGATGCAGTGGAATTGATGAGAAGATGGTTCTCTAGTTCACATATATACTAGTACTCAGTATGGTGATATAAAGTTTCTCTAAGTTCACAAATAATCAGTATGCTATGATGGATGTAATTACAATAAGGTATATAAGGGATAAGAAGGACTGGAAGATGAACATTCTATCTTTGACCACCCTTTTGGTGGCTCTCCTGCCTTTATCACTTTTCCACTAAAACCAAGGACTCAGGCTGATCCCGCAGTCCTCCAGAAAGCTAGCCCAAACATTACAGTTTCCCATTAGCTCCCAAGCTTTTGTGTCTGGCATTCAAGGCTCTCTTCAGTCTGGTACCATTGAATATAGTTACAGTCTTACCTACCAATTGTTCCTTTCTTGTAGGCTATTCCCATCTAATATGAGCTATTGTGGAGCCTCCAACCTGCCTGATAATTCCTGATCTTTCCTCACTCCTTTGTATCACTTCATCTAGGAAGTCTTCCCTGATCTTTCCTATTAGTCGCCATCTTTCCTTTCAGACCTAATTCAGAATTTTGTTTATACCTCTCTTACACACTCACTAGGCAATATTGTGTGTACTATATCCTTGGAAGGGCAGAAACTGGTTATTAAATGTTAAAATCTAAGTGCTTAGCTCATTGCTTAGAACATAGTAGGTGTTTAATAAATGCTTATTAATTGATTAAATGTTCAGTGAGCATTTAAACCTTAGACATTGGCAAAAAATACAAATAACTCCTTAGCTTCCTTTAAATCTTATCTAAAACCCCATCTTCTATATGAAGCCAACTCCTCTTTTTATTTATCTATTTATTTATTTTACTGAGGCATTTGGGGTTAAGTGACTTTCTCAGGGTCACACAGCCAGGAAGTATTAAGTGTCAGGCCAGATTTGAACTCAGATCCTCCTGATTTCAGGGCTGGTGCTCTATCTACTGCACCACTTAGCTTCCCTGGAAGCCAACTCCTCTTAATTTCTTTTTTTTTTTTTTTTTATTTAATAGCCTTTAATTTACAGGATATATACATGGGTAACTTTACAGCATTAACAATTGCCAAACCTCTTGTTCCAATTTTCACCTCTTACCCCCCCCCCTCCCCCAGATGGCAGGATGACCAGTAGATGTTAAATATATTAAAATATAACTTAGATACACAATAAGTATACATGACCAAAACATTATTTGCTGTACAAAAAGAATCAGACTCTGAATTATTGTACAATTAGCTTGTGAAGGAAATCAAAGATGCAGGTGTGCATAAATATAGGGACTGGGAATTCAATGTAATGGTTTTTAGTCATCTCCCAGAGTTCTTTTTCTGGGTATAGTTAGTTCAGTTCATTACTGCTCCATTAGAAATGATTTGGTTGATCTTGTTGCTGAGGATGGCCTGATCCATCAGGACTAGTCATCATCTAGTATTGTTGTTGAAGTATATAATGATCTCCTGGTCCTGCTCATTTCACTCAGCATCAGTTCGTGTAAGTCTCTCCAGGCCTTTCTGAAATCATCCTGTTGGTCATTTCTTACAGAACAGTAATATTCCATAATTTTCATATACCACAATTTATTCAGCCATTCTCCAACTGATGGACATCCATTCAGTTTCAGTTTCTAGCCACTACAAAAAGGGCTGCACAAACATTCGTGACACAGGTCCCTTTCCCTTCTTTATAATCTCTTTGGGATATAATCCCAGTAGTAACACTGCTGGATCAAAGGGTATACACAGTTTGATAACTTTGAGCATAGTTCAAACTACTCTCAAAATGGTTGGATTCGTTCACAACTCCACCAACAATGAATCAATGTCCCAGTTTTCCCATCCCCTCCAACAATCATCATTATTTTTCCTGTCATCTTAGCCAATCTGACAGGTGTGTGAGTGGTATCTTAGAGTTGTCTTAATTTGCATTTCTCTGATTAATAATGACTTGGGCATCTTTTCATATGACTAGAAATAGTTTCAATTTCTTCATCTGAGAATTGTCTGTTCTATCCTTTGACCATTTTCAATTGGAGAATGGCTTGATTTTTATAAATTAGAGTTAATTCTCTATATATTTTGAAATGAGGCCTTTATCAGAACCTTTGACTGTAAAATATTTTCCCAGTTTATTGCTTCCCTTCTAATCTTGTCTGCATTAGTTTTGTTTGTACAAAAACTTTTCAGTTTGGTATAATCGAAATTTTCTATTTTGTGATCAGTAATGATCTCTAGTTCTGCTTTGGTCATAAAACCTTCCCTTCACAGGTCTAGAGGTAAACTATCCTATGTTCCTCTAATTTATTAATAATTTCATTCTTTATGCCTAGTCATGAACCCATTTTGACCTTATCTTGGTATACGGCGTTAAGTATGGATCAATGCCTAGTTTCTGCCATATTAGTTTCCAATTTTCCCAGCAATTTTTATCAAACAGTAAGTTCTTATCCCAAAAGCTGGGATCTTTGGTTTGTCAAGACTAAGGTTGTATATTTGTTGACTGTTTTATCCTTGAACCTAATCTATTCCACTGATCAACTAATCTGTTCCTTAGCCAATACCAAATAGTTTTGGTAACTGCTGCTCTATAGTATAATTTAGATCTGGTACAGCTAATACCATCATTTGATTTTTTTCATTAATTCCTTGAAATTCTTGACCTTTTGTTTTTCCATATGAACTTTGTTGTTATTTTTCTAGGTCATTAAAATAGTTTTTTGGGAGTCTGATTGGTATAGCGCTAAATAAATAGATTAGTTTAGGTAATATTGTCATCTTTATTATATTTGCTCGCCCTATCAAGGCATTTAATATTTTTCAATTGGTTAGATCAGACTTAATTTGTGTGAAAAGTGGTCTGTAATTTTGCTCATAAAGTTTCTGATTTTCCCTTGCAGATGGATTCCTAAATATTTTATATTATCAGTAGTTACTTTAAATGGAATTTCTCTTTGTAACTCTGACTGTTGGATTTTATTAGTGATATATAAGAATGCTGATGACTTATGGGTTTATTTATAACCAGCAACTTTGTAAAGTTGTGGATTATTTCTAATAACTTTTAGCAGAATCTCTGGGGTTCTCTAAGTATACCATCATGTCATCGGCAAAGGTGATAATTTGGCTTCCTCATTGCCTATTCTTATTCCTTTAATCTCTTTCTCAGCTCTTATTGCTATAGCTAGCGTTTCTAATACAATATTAAATAGTAACGTGATAGTGGGCAACCTTGTTTCACTCAGATCTTATTAGGAATGGTTGCAGTTTGTCTCATTACATATGATGCTTACTGATGGTTTTAAATAGATGCTGCTGATTATTTTAGGAAAAGTCCATTTATTCCTATACTCTCAAGTGTTTTTAATAGAATGGATGTTGGATTTTATCAAATGCTTTTCTGCATCTATTGAGATGATCATATGGTTTTTGTTAATTTGGTTATTGACATGGCCAATTATATTGATAGTTTTCCTAATATTGAACTCAGCCCTGCATTCCTGGTATAAATCCTACTTGATCATAGTGTATTATCTTGGAGATGATTTTCTGAGTCTTTTTGCTAATATCTTATTTAAGATTTTAGCATCAATTCATTAGGAGATTGGTCTATAATTTTCTTTCTCTGTTTTCAGCCTACCTGGTTTAGGTATCAGTACCATGTCTGTGTCATAGAAGGAATTTGGTAGGACTCCTTCATTCCCTATTTTATCAAATAATTTATATAGCATTGGGCCAATTTGTTCTTTAAATGTTTGGTAAAATTCACATGTAAATCCATCTGGTCCTGGGGATTTTTCTATGGAGTTGTTTAATTACCTGTTCTATTTCTTTTTCTGAAAGGACTATTCAACAATTTACTTCTTCCTCTGTTAGTCTGGGAAGTCTGTATTTTTGGAGGTGAGTCATCCATTTCACTTAGGTTATCAAATTTATTGGCATAAAGTTGAGCAAAATAACTCCTTATTATTTCTCTAATTTCTCTTCATTGGTGGAAATTTCTCCTTTTCATTTTAAGACTACTAATTTCATTTCTCCTCCTTTTTCTAATCAGATTTACAAAGGCTTATCTATTTTATTGGCTTTTCATAGAACCAACTCTTAGTTTTATTAATTAGTTCAATAGTTTTTACTTCAATATTTTTAATTTCTCCTTTTAATTTTAGAATTTCCAATTTAGTATTTGATTGGGGTTTTAATTTGGTCTTTTTAGTTTTTTTAGTTGCAGCCCATTCATTATCTTTTCTTTCTGTTTTATTCAGTAAGCCTCTAGGATATAAATTCCCTCTTATTACCGCTTTGGCTGCATCCCCAAATTTGGTATGATGTCTCATCATTGTCATTATCTTAGTGAAATTATTAATTGTATCTATAATTTGCTGCTTCACCCAATCATTCTTTAAGATGAGATTGTTTGTTTAATTACTTTTTGGTCTATTTCCCTAACTTTTTGTTGAATGTAGTTTTATTGATCATGATCTGAAAGAAAGCATTTACTATTTCTGCTTTCTTGCATTTAATTACAGTCTTTATGTCCTAATATATGGTCAATTTTTGAGATAGGTTCCATGAACTGCTGAGAAGAAAGTATATTCCTTCTTTCCATTCAATTTTCTCCAAGATCCAACATACCTAATTTTCTAATATTCTATTTACTTTAATTTCTTTCTTATTTGTTTTGTGGTTTGATTTGTCAATTCTGAGATGCAAGGTTGAGATCTCCTCTATTACAGTTTTTGTCTATTTCTTCTTGCAACTCTCTTAACTTCTCACTTAGGAGTTGAGTGCCATACCACTTGGTGCATATATGTTTGTCATTGATATTGCTTCGTTGTTTATGCTCCTTTAGCAGGATGTGTTACCTTCTTATCTCTTTTAATTAGATCATTTTACTTTTGTGATCTGAGATAGGATGGCTACCTCTTTTGACTTCACCTGAGCATAATAGATTTTGCTCAGCCTTTTACTTTTATATATGCATCCCTGCTTTAAATGTGTTTCTTGTAAACAACATATGTGTAGGGTTCTGACTTTTGATCAGTCTGCTATCTGCCTCCTCTTTTGGGGAGTTCATCCATTTACATTTGGTTAGAATTCTAAATCTGTATTTCCTGCCTCCTAATACCCCAGATTGTGCTTTATTCTTGCCTCCCAACCCTCTTTCCCCTTTTAAACTTATTCCTCTTGTATCGATCTTATCCTCTTTATAATCCTCCCTCCCCTTTGAGTCTTTCCCCTTCCTTCCCCTTATTACTCTTTTTTTTCCCTTTTCCTCTCCCCGTTTTTAATGAGGCGAGAGAGAATTTTCTCTAAAACAAATGTCAATTATTTTTCTTTGAGCCAACTCTGATGAGAGTAAGATTCACACAATGTTCCTCCCTCTCTCTAAATTCCCTCAGATATGATAGAGTTTCTTGCCTCTTTGTGGGATGTGGTTCCCCTCTTTTATTCCCTCCTTCACTTATCTGCCATCATCCCTTTTCCAATTACTTCCTTTTTTATGTTATATCAGAAATCAATTATACATGTATTCTTTTTGTATATCCACCGAAATACAATTCTCAAGGTTATTTTTACCTTTTCTATTTTGAGTTCTATTCTTGGAGATCAATTTTTGTTTAGTTCTGGTTTTCTTCAAGAACAAATGGATTCATTTGTTTCATTAATGTCCATCTTCTTCCTGGAAGAAAATGCTCACTTAGCTGGGTAGTTTATTCTTGGCTGCATCTAAGTTCTTGTGCCTTTCGGAATATCATGTTCAGGCCCTTCTTTCCTTTAATGTAGAGGCAGTCAGATCTTGGGTGATCCTTATTGTGGCATTCCTCGGTATTTAAATGTTTTTGGCTGCTTGTAATTTTTCTTATCTTATAGTTCTGAAATTTTGCCACAATGTTCTTGGGGTTTTTTTTTGGTTTCTTTCAGAAGGTGTTCGATAATTTTTCTCAATGCCTATTTTACCTTCTGTTCATTACATCTGGGCAAGTTCTCTTTGATGATTTCTTGTAAAATAGTATCTAGGCTCTTTTTTCATCATAGTTTTCAGAAGTCCAATAATCACTCAGATTATCTCTCCTAGATCTATTTTCCAAGTCTGTCGTTTTTGCAAGTAGATAATTCGTGGTTTTCAGTTTGTCATTTTTTGTTTTGCTTGACTGATTCTTGTGCTCAATGAATCATTAGTTTCAATTTGTTCAGTTCTATTTTTAAAGAATTATTTTCTTCAATAGCTTTTTTACTTCTTTCTGTATATGTCAATTGAGTTTTGAATGTATTGTTTTGGTCTGTGGAATTTTTTCCATTTCACTAATTTTTTTTTAGTGAATTATTTTTCTTTTTCAATTCACAGATCCTACTTTCTTCGTGTTCTTTGTCTTTTCCAATTCATGGATCCTACTTTCTTGCGGTTCTTTGTCTTTTCCAAATCACAAATCCTACTTTGTAGTGAATTCTTTTTTTTTTCAATTGATTTCAGGAAGTTGTTGCTCTCTTGTAAGGCTTCTCTTCCTCCATTTATCTTCTAACTCTCTTTGAGACTTTTAATGTCTCTTCTATGAGAGCATTATGTAAAGAGGACAGTCTGATGCATTTTGCTGTTTGAGGTCTCTTCAGGTTTGCTGACCTGCTCTTTTCTGCATAGAAGCTGTCGATTGTTCTTTTCATCTTTTTTCATGTTTTAAAGCCTTTAGGTAGGTCTCCTAGCAAGGGTTCTAGCTTCTCGAGAATAGGAGAGATGTAAACCGATTTCCGGTCCAAGGTATGGGAGTGCTCTTGTGAGAGTTTTCCTTCCCCAACAGGAGGTGGATTCAGCACTGGCCGAGCTATCAAACTGCTTAGTAGGGCTGAGTGGATTATCGATTGCCTAGGCTGAGACTAGTGGTGAAGTGTCACGCCATGGCCGGAGCCTCTTGGGGACTGTAGTTATAGCGCTGACTGCAGAACGCAGACAGCCAAAACTCTGCCAGTGTCTCTGCCTAATGCAAATCGGCCCTGGAAAAAAGCTCTATGGCCCCAAGTGGAGCTTTCCCCTGCGCAGATTGGAGGCTACCATGCGTTCCTGCCGTGCAGGATCCAACTGCCTCAAGGAAAAGCCCCTTACTGCGGTTGGGGCTGCGCGCTTTGCTGAGATCTGTGCCTTCACCCTCGGTTTGAGACTCTCCTCGGAACCTAATTTCTCTCCCAGTCTGCGCCGATCTCCCTGGCCCGGAACCAACCTTTTTGGCGAGACTGCAGATTTTTCGGCCGGTGAGTTGTTCTACTTCTTATCTTTACGAATTGTAGCAGTCAAGACTATTTTTGAGACTTGATATATTATTGATAAAGAGGGTAAGAGAAGAGCTTAGAAAGACGCGTGTGTCTTCTCCGCCATCTTGGCTCCGCCCATCTCCTCTTAATTTCAAGAACACCAAAGGGAGATAGGGAGCCAAATGAGACATTGTCAGCAGTTCCCTCTGGGCTGAAGAGTGTTATACCTTACCCAGAGTTCCCCCACTATCTGTGACCCTCTACACATAGCACCTTCTTTGATTTGAGTGTACCATGCTAGGTGGTCCTGTGCCAGTGTCTCCCATGTCACACAAGAAATTCCAAAGTTCTTAAGGGAGATTTTGGGAGTACCCTTGTATAGCTTTTACTGATTACCATGTGAGGGTTTGTCCTATGTGAGCTCTCCATAATATAGTCTTTGCCACATGAAAGGATTCCAATGGCATTCAAAACCTCTTTTTCCATTACAACTTCATTTGTGGCATTCAAACAATGGGCCAGTTCATCAGAGTTGCACATTCTGCAGTACAGTTGGAACATTTGACAATTTAATTTGATTAAGGTCTTCAGTGTCTGGTACCTTATCAGGATAAGGTGATCTTCAGAATTGTCCTAAGACAATTCAAATGGAAGCATTCCATTTTCCTGGCATGGTACTGGTATACTATCTAGGTTTCATAAGCATACAGCAGAGGGATCAGAACAATGGTTCTATAAACCTTTAGTTTGGTAACCAGTTAATATCTTTGCTCTTTTCCATTTTCCTTTGGAGGCTTCCAAACAAAGATCTGGATCTGGCAATGCATATGTCAACCTTATTATCTATCTAGACATCCCTGGAAAGTATACTGCAAAGGTAACTGAACTTATCCACAGCTGTAATCAGTGGTTCTATGTGTGGATGGTGTAGTGCTGGATAATGGATTACCTGTGTTATCTAAGTATTAATTGTTAGGTCAAAATTATTCAAGCAGAAGAGAATTAATCCATATTTTGCTGCATCTCACCTTTGAAGGCTATGTGTATAGTCACCTAGAAACACACACACACACATATATATACACACACATACTTATAACCTCTTAAAGTTGAAGAATTTAGCATCAATGCAGTAGCTGACCTAGATGTCCTGTTAATTCTTATTGAAGCTTTTGTTAACATGGCTGAAAACATCAAGCTAAGCATGGGAGCAAGCACACAGCCTTGTCTCTCTCCATTGGTGATGAGGAGAGCACAAAAGCATCATCTATTTTCCAGAATGTGGACAAATATGTCATTATGACATAATGTACAATATTGATGAACTCCTTTGGGCATAAGCTCTCACATCTGATGGTATCAAAGACCTTGGACAGATTTCCTAATGCTTTATAGAGATCTGTGTTTTGTTCCTGACATTTCCCCTGGAGTTGTTGGGCAACAGATACCATATTGACTGTTATGCAGCCTTTTCTGAAGCCATACTGGCTCTCAGGTAGATGACCATCTTCCAAGTGAAGGAGCTGCGTTTGATGGAGAACTTTGGTGAGAATTTTGCCAACAATGTCTAAGAAAAGATCCTACTGTGATTGCCACAAGACAATCTATTCCTTTTGCCTTATAAACAATAGAGATATCTTTGAACTTCTGGGGAATAACTTCCTCTTTCCATATAATCAAGAAAATTTCAGTCAGCTTTTATATGAGCAATAGACTCCACCTATATTGTAAATTGGAGGTATGATAGAATCAGACGCAGGTGTTTTGCCACATGAAAGGAGTCTAATGGCATTTACAACCTCTTTTTCAGTTAGAATTTCAGCTAGGGAGGGAATGATTTCAATCTGAGCTAAAAGGTCTGTGGCTTTAGCATTGATTGATGACAGTGTGTTGATAACATTATGGAAGTGTTCTACACAACTCTCCAGGATCATGTCCTTATCACTAATCAATGTGACTCTATAAACATTGGACAGCTGAGATGCATGAAAGCTCATTGGCCCATAAATAACATTCAAGCCATGATAAATGTTTATTGATTGGTACCATCCACATAAAATTGAATTTTTCTGCCTTCCTACAGAATCAAGAATCTTGCATCTCTCTAAGGTTTACTTGTATTTTACTTTTGATAGAATTAAATGCTGTCTTAGTGATAGATGAACTTCATGTTTGTATTCCCCATGGAGTTCTCATTTTTTATTTAGCAGCTTCTGAATTTCTCCAGCATTTTTTCCCAAACCATTTTGATGTTTGTGAGTGTTTTGACCCAGATGAGCAAATGCATCTAGATAACAAATTTCTGAAGTTTCTCACTCCTTTTCTGCTGCAATGTTGCCAATATGTGATGGTTTAACTTTTCTTCCAAGTCCACAACAAACTATTCCCTCTTGGAACTGTTCTAATCTATTGAAATTAATTCTTCTGATAATCATTTTGTTTTGGGACTACTGTTTTTGTTGAATGCAAACATTTAGCTTGGAAAGGATAAGTCTATGATCTGTCCAGCATTCTGAACCACACATCACCTTCATTATTCTTATATCCTCTATGCCTCTTCTTATAATTGCTTTGTCTATTAAATGTCAATATTTATTGCAAGGCTGCATCCACAAAATTTTATTGTGTTTAAGTAAACAGAAGCAGTGTTTGGTGATGAGAGGGTATGAGATGCACACGTCTTCAGATCTCAGGGATCATTGCTATTGCTATTTCCAACTCCAGTCCTCCCAAGGGCTCACTCCAATGTCTAGTATTCTCAGCTTACTCTAGCTTTTAATTCACCCAGAATTATAAGCTTGTTGACTTTCAGCACATTGATGATAACGGTTTCCAGATATTCATAAAAGTTTTCTTTGACATCATCGGAGTGTGACATGGTGGAAGCATAAGTGCTGATGATGTACTAAACCTTTCCCTACAATTGGCAATTGCATTGATATAAACCTATCATTCATGTTTTTGGTAGGCATATGTTGACTAGTTTAGCTTTGATTGCAAAACCTATACCATCTTCACAGTGCTCCCCTTTACTGTGTACACTCCTGAAAACATATGCATCCTACTCTGATTTCAGTAAGATGTGACCATTTGTGAGCTTTGTTTCACTCAGCACTGCTATTTGCATGCAATAACTGTTGAGTTCTCTCACAACAATAGCTGTTCACTGTTCACATTTACTGGATTTTGTGTTGTGGAATGTACACATTCCATGTACTAATGGTGAGTGGAATCATCTTTGCAGACGTTTTTGCACATATTTTGGCATATTTTGACCATAGGTTGGAATCCCTGCCTGCCACATTAATCAGGCCAGGGTTGGGTGAGAAGACAATTTTTAGTACATCTTTTCTAGCACCTTCCTCACAGATGGAGCTGAACAGTGAGATCCTTAAAAGGCACCTCAGACACCCAGGGAGCTGCTGAAATTTGCTGTTGCTTCCACAGAGAAGATGAAATTATGGCCTGGTCTGCCTGTGTACAGAGTTGCTTCTTTGTCACTTGCACATTGCCATAGGATTTTTGAGATAAGGAAAAATGATAAAATGGTATGGATGTTGTCTTTTGATTTGGGTGTAAATTGGATTTAAGTGAGGCACAGTTGCACAAAGCCTCATTCTTTCTTCTAGAGCCATGATGATCCCATAGCAGGACAAAATCAAGATAATTAGTGATGGCTCAAGATGCAATGGATGAATTTAGCATCTTCTATATCTAATAAAGTTTAAGCACTAACTGTTGGAACAATTGTTCTCATCTACCCATTTCACCAAGGCTTCACATACTTAGAATGAATACCACCCTTAAATCACCAATATGTTTGAGACCCCCCAGTTATCCTCAGTTCAGTTTAGGTCATCTGTTGAAATGACTTGCCAGGATGTGCCCATGTAGATCAGGTGGAAACCAAAGGTGAAAATTAGTCCTGAAAAGGGCTCAATAGCCCGCACTCCCAGAGGTACTCTCTCACATCCATATGCACACATAGCATGCCTAGCTTCTGGCTCCAACTTTTTGTTCCCCCTTATCATTGACGAAAGTTTCTCTTGGAAAAAAATGAGGAAGAAAAGTCTAGAGATATCTATTCTTCCTCAATTCAATTCACACATTATCATCCCCATATTACATATGGAAATACAAGCCCTTGCTACATGTGAAACCTCTCTACTCTTCCTTCTTTCCATCCTAATTTCCTTGTTTTCTTCCTTTTCTCTTTCTGTCTTTTTGTCTTTCCTTTCTTTGATCTTTTTGTTTCATTTTATGACTTCTTTTATTCTGATCTAAGGAGAAGAAATTCACATTCTTATTTTCTTTACACCTAACATCCAGTTAATAATGATCATGTTTTGACATAGGATATTTACATAGTATTTGTATGTTTACAAAGCATTCAATATTCACTATTTCATTACATTTCTCTCAAATTTCCATAAGGTAGGTAGAGGACAAAGTATCAACCATAGTTTATTTCTGAGAAAATTAAGTGAGAGCTGAGTGATGCTTGCCCAGTTCTCAAGCATCATGGCCAAGATGGACCCACTGGACTAAGAACTCCAATGCTGGTGCTATGCAATGTCTTCCACTCCTTACTGCATACTCTAAATTACCTTTCCAAACTTATGTTTCATTATTTCCCTTCAGGATTTGTTATGCCATTCCAACTGGTCTATTTGCCATCCCAGGGACACATGATTTTCACTCTGCTCTTCTATAGAGTATTTCACAAATTGGACATTCACTTTTGCTTTACTTCCTCTTTCAGACTGCTTCCCTTCATTCAATGTTCAGTATGGGAGCGATCTCTTCAGATGGCATCACTGATCTCGGTAACTATTCTCCCATCCCACCTTAGTGCTCTCTCCCTTTTCTAATTATTTTCTGTGCATTTCTCACATCTCTGGAGTATTCTCTACACTTTTCTAGGATGGGAAATTTTTTGTTTATTTGTAACTTTGTATTCAGCCTTGAGCAGTGAGACCTTTTTAAAATTGTCTTGAAGTCTTCTTCTCTACATTTGCAAATCTTCTCCACAAGTAGCTGCTGAGTTTGCTCTACAGAGTACCAGGAAAGAAGTATGCACTCTACCTTCCTCTCTTCTCTAAAAGATACAAAACAAAGATCATGGTTCAATCTTTGGAATAAGATCTGATTGTTCCAAAATCACTAATAGATTCCCCTTGTTAATTGTGGTTAATCACCATCCTTCTGGGTGTTAATTGTGATTAATCACCATCCTTCTGGGTTATCTCTGAAGCCTTCCTTTACATACAGAGATAGAATAGTACGTCCAAGGTCACCAATTGTACAGCCCCTGGACTCGACATACTTCTCAATACCTCTGTGGAAGCAACATTGCCTCATTGATACTGAGTGCATCATCATTCCCTTTTCCCATTGCTGAGCAGGATGTGTAGCTAGAAGGTTATGGTCATAACATAATATTTTATAGGCAAGTGCATAATTCCTTTGGCAGAGATGAGTATGTCCTTTTCATTTTATTATTCCTAAATGCATTTTCTTAACAGCTTATTTTCCTGAGCATCTTAATAATTCTTCTAGTGCAAGTAGAAAATTCCTTAGTGATATTAGAAATTAAAGCCAGGAACTTAAAGGCAGTGCCATCCTTCTTCCCACATTTTGTTTGATGTTTCAGGAACTGCAAACCTGAAAGGGACCGATAATCAGAGGTGGTGAGTGTTTGCTAACAAATTATTTTCTCAAAGTAGAAAAGTGATTCACTTATTTTGGACCCCATTAGCACACACTTGAGGACTGAAGGAAACTGCTTAGCCAGGAAAAGTACTAGGGGAATAATATTCATTCATTTTGTAGATATTTATGGTTTACAAAGTGCTATTTTTTTATTTAATAGCCTTTTATTTACAGGATATATACATGGGTAACTTTACAGCATTAACAATTGCCAAACCTCTTGTTCCAATTTTTCACCTCTTCCCTCCCCACCCCCTCCCCTAGATGGCAGGATGACCAGTAGATGTTAAATATATTAAAATATAAATTAGATACACAATAAGTATACCTGACCAAAACGTTATTTTGCTGTAGAAAAAGAATCAGACTCTGAAATATTGTACAATTAGCTTGTGAAGGAAATCAAAAATGCAGGTGGGCATAAATATAGGGATTGGGAATTCAATGTAATGGTTTTTAGTCATCTCCCAGAGTTCTTTTTCTGGGCATAGCTAGTTCAGTTCATTACTGCTCCATTAGAAATGATTTGGTTGATCTCGTTGCTGAGGAGGGCCAGGTCCATCAGAACTGGTCATCATATAGTATTGTTGTTGAAGTATATAATGATCTCCTGGTCCTGCTCATTTCACTCAGCATCAGTTCATGTAAGTCTCTCCAGGCCAAAGTGCTATTTTCACAACAACCTTGTGAATTATCAGGAGATGGGTTATTTAGCCAATTATACAAGTAGAAAAACTGAGGCTCTGAGGTATGTTATCTCCTAATCAATAGTATTCCACTTTTAGGCACACAATTACTTCCTTTCTTAACTATATCAACCAGGGTTAGTGCCCTTGTTTTTAAACTTGCAGCCACTCAAGGTAATAAGTAGGCAGAAGAAGCATTCTGAGGCAATCTGTTCTAAATGGCAAGTGCTTTGTCAATGCTCACTGCTAAATCTCAGTTTTCTGGTCTTTTATTGCACTAAAATCACCACTTTTGGCCTGACAAGGGCTAATTCTGAGAGGCCATTTGCATTTATTTCTACATCTTCTATATTAAGTAGAAAGGTGCTTATAGAGATTAGAGCCCCCTGACCCTCACTGATGAAATCACAAAAGTGGGAAATAAAAAAGAAATGTGAACAGAAGTTAATGCCATATTTCCTTTATTCCTTTCTCTTTCCCACACAATATCCTTGGAGCTCTCAAAACTGTAGTTTGAGAGTACAGGAATGAATATATCCAACATTATGTTTCAGAGCTTCCAGGACTTCTTATTGGCTCTAGGATAAAATATAACCTCCTCTGCAATGAATTTGAAGCTCTTTGTAATATGATTTCAATCAAAATTTCCAGAATTTTGCCATCCTCAAGGACTCTACTTTCATGTTAAAATTACCTAATCAATGATCCTTGTGAATGACTTGATTTTCTCCCCTGCCTCTGTGGTTTTGCTTGGCCTGTTTCTGGAAAGGCTTTTCCTGTTCATCTTTAACTTTGGGAATCACTACCTTGCTTCCACATTAAAGCATCCCTTCTTTTGGAAAGCTTTTCCTAATTCCCTCAATTATTGATTCATCCCACATCCTATTCTGTATTTGCTAATTTATTTACCATTAATACAGACTTCTTGAGGGTGGGCACTGTTTCTATGCTGGCTCTATATTTTCAACACTAGCATGGTGTCCAGTCTATAGTAGACACTCATCCCATGATAATAAAACAGAATGGATTGTAATTGTTTAGTACCTAGAATCTATGAGTTTGATTCAAGGTTTCTCTTCAAATTAAGCATTCTTGTTGAGCATATGGATTATAACAAACAAAATCTGGAAAAAGGTCAAGAAAAGAAACATTTGCTGAGGAAAAAAAACTTTCAGTGACTAAGAACAAATTAGAGTTTATGTTTATTACAGCATGACTTGGTAAATTGCTTCTGATATTCTCATTACTCATCTTCTCTTTCTCCTCTTCTCTTTTCTCTTCTTCTCTCCTCTTCTTCCCTCTCTGTGATGACCATGTTAGCACCCTGGATACTTTAAAATCAGCTGGAGTCAGGATAGGCAAAAGTCCTTGATTTTTATTCTTTATCAAAGGGAGAGGAGAGCTCGTGGACACAGGAATCTCCTCTTTTTTCTACTGCCGGGAGTCAACTCGCTTGTACTACTCCATCTTCTTCTCCCCCCTCCTCCTCTCCCTATACACAAACAGATGGAGCCTGCACAGAATGGTGGGGCAGGCCATTTTCCAATCAAATGCTAATAGAGTATTGTCCAATTGGTAATTAGCCTTAAGTACTTGTTTGTCTGAACCTCAGTGTATCTGCTCAGTTTCAGCCCATTACATCTCCTGCTTTCTTTTGTTTTAGAACACAAGTGGTCACGCCATCCCTGACCTCTAAAGAAAGGAGGTGAAAACACTGAAAAGGAGGTGATTATGCCCCCCCCCCGATTTCTCAGGAAGTCAGGTGAAAGTACTAAAAAAGACATGATCACGCCCTTCCTGACATCTCAAGAAGGGAGATGAAAAGCACCAAAGAGAAGTGGGTTTCTGGGCTGAAGGGTCTTATTAGAAACAGGTATGCACAAACCCTTCAGCATGGGAGGTATTACACAAGCACATAGCAATAACGCAGAGGCTATTAGGGATGACTCTCCCCACAGTCAGTGCAGGCTCGATGTGATGTAACAAACATGAATTGTACATGCAAGTAGTGGTATAACAAACAATATAAATCAACACGTCTCCTTTAATTTATTTACTTTTTTATTTTTTGTCTTCGTTTCCCCTTCCTTCTTTCTTTCCTTCCCTCCCTCCATCCCTCCTTCCCTTCCTCATTTCTTTCTTCATTCTTTCCTTCTATCCTTCCTTCCTGGAAGAAGGTTCATTTCCCAATAATCTATCATTAAAATGAGGAATATGATTAAAGCCACTAAAAAAGAATGGTAGAACTCTCCAAATGCAATGATACACTCTTCTCCATCTATTCGAATCTAGGTTCTGCCCAATGCCCTTTGGCACTTTCTATTGGAGACATGTTCTGGTGAACCATGATCACCATTATCTTTATGCTCTGTTACCATTTTGATAATGTATTTTTTGAGTTCGTTATTTTTTCTGTTAATTATCTCAATTAAAGACGATGGTTCTTGTCAAGGATCCACCTAAAACATTTTGGAAGTTGATAAATTGCTGTAGCAAAAAATAATTGAAATCATGTGGCCAAATTTCTAATGATGCATCCATGTTAGCTTAGTTGATCCTTGACTGATAGTAATACTTTCCATAGGCAGGCCACATGAGGGCTATTAGTTATATGAGACATTCCAACTTTGCACTTGTCCTGGAATATTCATCAATAACTCAGGAATACCTTGACCACCATACTATGATTAAAAGTCAGCAAATGCTAAGAGACCTCGAGCAATTTCTTCCTGTAACAGTTCTAACGGTCCTGTAACAGTACCAAGAGAAGAAAAGAAGAAATAGAGAACTGGAGGGAAGAAGAGAGTTTGCAGTATTTCTGGAGAATCCATCACAAGGCCACTCTGATCAGCTCCAGGATATTCCCTGGAAGATCTCATATTTGGGACTGTGAATGCTGTGCCCTCTGAACCAGTGTGATAATAATCACCTGATGTGTGCAAAAGCCAACTGGCCTCAGTTACTTTCTGGATATAGAATCAATCTATCTTTGTGGTTAATTTTAAGATATGTCCACAATATTTAAATTCAACTCCAATAAACATTTATTGAGTACCTGCTATATTCATGACACTACAAGGTACTAGGGAGTACAAAGATAAAAACAGTATTGGGCAATTATACTGGGGAGATGTGCAGAGTTACAATATGAAGTTATAAAGTCATACAGATTTGGAGGGTATATGAGAAGGTTGTGATCTAATCCCTCTATGTAAAAGTTCTATGGACTGCATTCTCCAAATTGAGTCATCTGAGTGGTATTTAAGCACCCTAGGAAGAAGAAGTAGCCCATTCTACTTTGGGATGCCCCCAAATGGAACATGATTTTCAATATTAAATGTGCCCATTCACACCTTCCTATTTCTATTAGCTCTACCCTCTGGACCAAGCTGTAATATTTTGAAGCACTTTTCCACATGACAGGTCTTTTTCATGTGAAAATAGTTGTCCTATCCCCCCTCTCCCTATGTCTTATCTTCTCTGGGATTAATATATCTGCTGGCTGTTCATGAACCAGACACTCTATCTCCTGTCACTGGGCATTTTTGCTGCCTATTCCTCATTCCTACAACATTCTCTTTCCTCAGATTCACCTATGGGTCCACCTGGTTTCCTTTTAATCCTTGTTAACATACCTTTTTTGACAGGAATCCTTTCTCAACATCCCACCCTCAAATTCTAGAGCTTTCCTCCTGTTCATTATTTCCTATTTATCTTGATTATACCTTGCTTTGTTCATATTTGTTAATATGTGGCCTACCCCTTTATGTTGTAGCTTTTAACACAGGGACTATCTTTTGCCTCTCTTTGTATAATGAAACTTTAGCACAGTCCCTGGCACATAATAAGTGATTAAAGGTGCTTATTGATCTGTTGCTTCTGATGATTTCCAGTTTATTTGCACTAAGCAGATCATCTTATTTTTCTCTATCTCAGTTTCCTCATCTGCTAAATGAAGATATTTGTGCAGCATCCTCTTACCCCATGAGGAAAGAACTCTGTAAATTGTTAAAATGAAGAACCATAATTATTGTGATTAATGAAAGTGATTGTTAATATCATTAATAGTGAGAAAGTTGATGTAAATTGTGTTTCTGTTTATCTTGAAATGTGTCTGGTCCCTATAAACAACATCTGCTTCTGCTCATTAGCGGAACTAATCAAGAACTGTTTGCTTGTTGTCATCTTCCAGGAATAAGCCAGAATCCTTCCAAGGCTCATAGGGAGGACCTTTCCGCCTCACTGCTGTGACTCATTTCCCTCTGCTCTTGGGCAACCTCTTTTCCATGGGTCTCAAATATTAATGTTCCACTTCCTTTGGTTGTCTGATTTGTCCCAAACTGTTAAACCCCCGCTACTGCATCCGTTTTCTGTATTTCTGTTCCTCCTAACTACTTAGCGTTCCCTTCCTGTACGAATATAATTGCTTTTGGTCCTTCATCATAAGCTCACAGATTCTTTCCTATTATTCAATGCAGCTTGGCTTTAATTGGAAATATCAGAGTGATTACCTTAGAATTTGTGACTCTCAAATTCAACTTTTCTTCCAAGCAAATTGGTTACATGGAATGTCACAGTATCTGCATATGGGGTGATGGAAATATATTTCTAGTTATTAGTTTTAGTGTGAGTATTTAGTATTAGTTGCTAATTCAGAAAGAATCACAGGGTATGCATGTAGCAATGCAAATAATGTTTTTCTAATTATTACTCTTCTTTAGGTATCTATAGCAAGATCCTTGGGCAACATATAAGAATCAACATGTGGGGAATCTAATCACTTTTTCAAAGGAACTCTATGAAGAAAAAAAAACTGACTTTTTTCTTTGTATTTTTCCCTTGAAATCTTGAACTCAAGCATAGCCACAGTTTATTGAGAATTCAATCCATTGATGTGTTCCATCTGACACCTAGCAGGAGTCCCCTAGCCCTAACAGCAGTTCAGTAAAAGAGTTTCTGGTGAAATCAATTAATTGCAAAGCAAAAGAATGGCGATTGAAGCATTTCAGAGCCCCGTGTCCATCTGACTGGGTGGAGATCATTTTATGCAAACAATGAATTGCTCAGAAAAGCCCTGAGATAAAAATAAATCCATGTCTAGGTTTCAGTTACTTTGAACATGGCAGGACTATGGCCCCAGCATCCCCTCCATTTTCTATCAAAGTGCTGTCAAATTAGAAACTGATTACAAAGTCTTCTCAGATTTCAGCTATTTATAGACACTAGTAAGGTTTTGGTCAGAAAGGCAGGATGATACAAAAGACACATACAGGAGAGAGAGAGAGAGAGAGAGAGAGAGAGAACAAGACAGAGAGACAGAGACCAAGACATGAAGATACAGACAGAGACAGAGTCAGAGAGATAGAGAGGGATACAAAGACAGGGAGAGGGAGAAAGAGAGGAAGAGGGAGAGAAAGAGCAGACAGAGATAGAGACAGAGAGAGGGATACAAAGACAGGGAGAGGGAGAAAGAGAGGAAGAGGGAGAGAAAGAGCAGACAGAGATAGAGACAGAGAATCACAGAGATACAGAGAGGCAGAGGCAAATATATATAGAGAGACATAGACAATGAAACACAGAGAGAGACAGATAACCAGAGACAGAGACAAGGAAAGGGAGAGAAAGATAGAAGACAGAGAGAAACAGAGAAAGACAGAGACATTTCAAGAAACTGCCTTCAGGACTTTTTAAGCACTACTTTAGATCTTCAGTGCAAATTTAATATCTCTACTTTAGCCAAAGACCATAGGTTTGGGTTGTTCAAAGTAGATTTTCCCAGCAGGAGCTTAAGCCATAAATAGTTGGATATACTTATTCTCCCTGGGAGTCTCCAGGCTTAGTTATGCATTAGAATATGGAAACATCAGGAAATAGCTTCTTTTCATGCAAAACCCTGTGCTGTTGGGGATTGGGAGGAGCATATGGACAGGACAGCTGGAAGAGAATGGTGAGACATCCATGTAATGGGCTTGATGGGTGTTAGGCAGAGAAACCAACCCAAAGCAAATGTCCCACAAAAGCTTTCAAAAATCTCTCCACATCCTAGGCTCCCAGAGCATTTAAAAACTGAAAGACATTACTCTTAAACACCCCAGAAAAGGATCTGCTTCATTGCAGTCTCTTTTGATGTTTAGGTAATACATCTGTTTCTCCAGGGGAAAAAATAAAACCACCACCATAAAAAATGATCTTAGGCTGAGTTTTATCAATGTTCCAGTTAGAAAAAGGAATTGGTGGGTATCTCAGATCCTGCCAGGTCTGACTGCTAGTTCTAAGGCTTGGACAGTTATCTCTCAGGAGTGATTTCTCTGATGGTGAAGCTTGATCAGGCAGCTCCTGATAACACAGCCTTTGTTGTTGGGCAGTCATTTTTCAGTCGTATCTAATTCTTTATGATTGCATTTGGGATTTCTTGGCAAAAATATTGGAGTGGCTTGCTATTTCCTTCTCCAACTTAGTTTATAGATGAGGAAATTGAGGCCACAGGGTAAGTGACTTGAGCAGAGTCACATAGCTAGTAAGTGTTGAGGCCAGATTTGAATTCAGGAATATGATGAGTCTAACCTCAAGCCTGGAACTCTATTCTTGACAATTATTTGACTCAGTTAACCGTGAGATCTAAGGTCATTACATGCCTTACAGTCCTACATAGACACAGGCCCATTCACACATTCCCCATTAATCAGTTGATTTGACCTTTTGAAAAAGCTGATAATCCTGCTTGGGACAAGGTGTTTCTATTGGAACAATAACAGAATTGCCTACTATATAAGGAATAAACAGCTGAACTTAAACCTGATAATATTTTTTTTTATTTGTCTATTCTAAACCTGTGACTTGCATAGCCCTAATACAGATCAACCACCATTCTGCAACTCATTCTTTGGAAGAGTTATCTGGAACATCAAGAGGTTCTTTGAGTTTTGGGGGCTAAAATACTCAGTGTGTGCCATAAATAAAATCTGACTTGAGTTTTTTGTATTCAAAGATAGACTTTCTTCCCACTACATTAAAGGGGTGTCTTAGTTCAGACTAAAAAAAAAAAAAAGAAAGAAAGAAAGAAGCTTGAAATCTCCAGAGCTCAAGAAGTGAAGGAGCTTAGCTCAGCTCAAATACCACCCTCAATGAGAGATCTTTTCTGACTCCTTCCCTCCTTTGGCTGGCTATGCCTTCCTCGACCTTAACTTTTGTATTAACTTTGAAAATTGTTTCATCCATTCTTATCTCTATATGTTATTTTCCCCACTGAATATAAACTCCTTGAAGACAATGATCTTTTCAGTTTTTCCTTTGGGTTCTCAGAAAATAGGTCAGTGTCTAGCATATGGTAGATATTTAATAAATATTTATTATTTGAGGCTCTTCTCTTTTGCTATTCCATCAGTTATGGCCATGATGTCCCACAGGCCATTTGCTTCTTTCCAGTACACTCACCCCTCAGCTCTTCTAGGAAGTATTAGTTTCCAAGTTCCAGCTTAAGTAGTACCTAGAAACCATTCCTAATAACCCAGCAGCTACTGTCTTTCCAATTTATATTCAAAGTATAGAGATACACATATGCTTATCTTTTATTCTCAAAAACAACCAAAATGATATCTCTTTATTAAAGTCAAGGTACAGTACGTCTGACTATGGCTGATCAGACCAATATGAGCTCATAATTCTACAACAGATCAGACACAAATAGTCCATGTGAAAGATGGACTTTCTTCCAAAGTCCAAAATAGATATAGATTTGTGCATTTCATGTTTCTTTTGTGCTATTCCAATTCTGCTGTGTTTACAGAGCATTGTGCCTTCCTAGACGTGGGCACACTCTGCTGGGTGGTCTTTCATTTACTTCTCCCATGTCTCACCATAGATTTCAAAGTTCTTGAGAGGGACCTTTTGAGTATCCTGTATCACTTTTTCTGTTGAATAGATGAGCACTTGTCTTGCATGAATTCTCCTTTTAACATCATGGCCAACTCATTGTAATTGTGCTCTCTACAGTAGAGTTGGAATGTTTGAAATTCAATTTGAGAAAGGACCTCAGTGTCTTGTACCTTATCTTCCTAAGTGAGCTTCAGAATCTTCTTAAAATAATTCTAATGAAAGTGATTAAGTTTCCTTGAATAGTGTCAGTATGTCATCCAGGTTTCATAGACATACAGCAATGACATCAGTATTAGGGACATAGACCTGCAGTTTGGTAGGCAGTCTAATTTCTTTTCTCACTTCCCCTTGGATTCTCTCCCAATGCTGATCTTGTTCTGGTAATGCATATATTAACCATATTATCTATGTGGACATCCCTGGAAAATATACTGCCAAGGTAAGTGAAAAAATTAGCAGTATTCAAAATTTTTTCCATTTGCTGCAACTGATGATTACATGTATGAAGGATGTGGTTCTGACTTGTGGAAGATCTATGTTTTCTTGATATTAATTGTTAGATCAAAATTAGCACAAACAGCAGAAAATCAATCCACACTTTGTTGCATTCAGCTTCAGAGGCTGCATTAAGTGCATAATTATCTACAAACAAAAAAAATCATGATAACTCTTCTTCCACTTTAGTCCTGGTTTGCTACTTTTCCAAATTAAATAATTTATCATCTTATGGAAGCTTTTGTCAATATAAACAAATAAGTGGAGAAAACACACAGTTCTCCTTTATTCCTTAGGTAACTGGGAAAGCATAAGAACATCAATCCATTATCTAGAACCTGAGTAAATATGACATCATCTCCAGGCAATAGAGTTTTGTCACAATTCTCCATAAGTCTTCACGACTAAGAGTATCAAAGACCTTAGTCAGATAGATGAACATTATATATAAACCTCGGTAATGTTCCTGACATTTCTTCTGAAATTGTTAGACAGTAAACATCATATTGACCATTTCTTGGCCCTTTCTGAAGCCACACCGGCTTTTAGGCAGATAATCATCTTCCAGGTGAAAGATCAGAAATAAAGGAAGCTATTTTTCTATTAATGATAGAGAGAACCTTTTGTGATTGTCACATGACAACCTATTTCCTTTATCTTTAGAGAGATGGATACTGGAGGCATCCTTGAACTCCTGAGAGATAACCTCCTCTTACTGTATAATCCAGAAAATTTTGTCTGAGGAGTGGAACCCCGACTTGTAAATCACATTGCAATAGAATCTGTATTTGTACTTTTCCATATGAGAAAAACCTAATGGCATTTAAGATCTCTTATTCAGTTGGAACTTGGGGTAGAGAACAATTGACTTCTACATGGGATATACATTTAATGGTTTTAGCAATGATTGTTGTGAACATGTTCTTATCACATATCATTGTGGCTCCATCAACACTGACTGAGTAGTTGAGATGTACCATGGTCCTTGGCCCATAATAACCTTCAGTGCATTACAAAAGTACCTTGGACTGTTATTATCAGCATAAAGCTGAATTTCTTCTGCCTTCTGACTGGGCCAAGAATCCTACATCTCTTCAAGCTTAACTTACACTTTACTTTTGATGAATTTAAATGCTGCCTTCTTAGAGACAGATGTTCTACCTTACGGATAAACCCTCTAGAGTTCTCATTTTTAATTTAATGCTTCTGAATTTGCCCATCATGTTCATGAAATCAGTCTTGATATTTGTGTGTATTCTGGCCTAGAGGAGTGAATGTAGTACTGTTCACTAAATCTCTAAAAGCTGCTCACTCCTTTTCTGCTCCCATTGCCAACATGCATAAGCTCAACTTTCCCTTCAAATTTGCAATGAACTGTTTCCACTCAGAGAATCATCTTATTCTGTTGACATTAAGTCTTCCGGTAGCCATCTTGCCTTGAAGCTACTGCTTTTGTTGAATTTTCATATTTAACTTGGAAAGGATAAGTCTCTGATTAGTCCAGCACTCTGTGCCACGCATTGCCTTCCTCACTCTTACATCCTGTCTCTTCTCCTTATAATGACTAAGTTTATTAATGTTGATCCTTGAGGTGCATCCTTGAGGTTTTATTGAATTTAGACAAATGGGAGACAGTATTGGTGATGGCAAAGTCATGAGACATACAAGTCTTCAGTATAAATGATCTTTATTGATGTCATTTCAATTCTGTTTCTCCAAAAGGACTCCCAGCCATGACTGAAAATATGTACCAAATCTTATTTTGAAGTTGACCAAAAATGATACCCTTACCTTTTTTAGCACGTTGATGAGGAGGGTCTCCAGTCTTCAAAAAAAAATGTTTAAGCTGATAAGAATTGGTGTACTATTTTCCCTTGTGTCACAATCACATTGTCATTAGACTATCATTCACCCCTTTTGCTAGATATATGAGCTTATTGACTAGATTAGTTTTGTTTGCAAATCCTCTTCCAACTTCATAGCAGCACTCCACTACGACCACTGCAAAAAAAAATATGTATATAGTTCTGATTTCAGTAAGCTGGCATTTGTATGCCAGCCTTGTTTTTCTCAGGGCTATCGCTTGGACGAGATATCTGAGGAGTTTTCTCACAAGAGCTCTTCATTTTTCAGCTCTATTGGATTTCATGCTGTCCATAATTGTGTGCACATTTCACACACCAATGGTGAGTGAGACAATCTCTGAAAAAAGTTTGTGTTTATCTTTTTTTTGTTGTTTGTGTTTCAACTACAGGGTGAGATCCTGCCTATGATAATCAGGCCAGAGTTGGTTGAAACAGACAAATTTTAGGGGGAATTTTCCAACTCTTTCCCACACTAGGAAGTGAGCACTATAATCTTTAACAAAAGTTGTGCAGATATGCAGAGGCTCCTGGATTCTTTTGTTGCTTCCAGGAAAAAGACCTGGATTATGGGTGTAGGGTTGTGACTGTAGTTCCCGGTATATCCACACTTTCTCCTTTGTCACTTGCTTATTGTCACAGGCTTTGAGATAGTTTATTTTTTTTAACCGGTAGTAAAATGGTGTGGGTGATGTCTTTTGATTCATTCACATATAAATTGGATGTAAGTAAAGCAAATATAACAAAAATAGATCTCACTCTCTCTTTCAGAGTTATCGACACTAGTGGCAAAACAAAGTCAAGATGATTGCTGATGGCTTGGGATGTAGCAGATAACCTTGGTATCTCTGATATCTAACTAAGCTCTAAACACTCCACAGCCTGTGTTTTAGCTACTTTGGAAGAAATTGTTTTCATCTGCCCATTCCACCAGGGCAATATTCTCCTGCTTGGAGTAGACACCCTCATAACTTGCCAAATGATTTGAGATCCATCAGTTACCTTCAACCTGGTTCATCCCATCTGCTAAATTGGTTTACTAGGCTATGGCTATTATGCTTTCTGCAGTTTCTTGGAGCAACATGTGAGAATTGGATGAATAATGTGAACAGCAAAGATGGAAAGCAACCCTGAAAAGAGCACAGCATCTGTCACACTAGAGACACTAGTCTTTCCTGAACTCACCCTATATCCTACGTATGTGTACACACTGCATACATATATATAATTCATGTGTATGCATATACATGGAAACATAAGTGTACATATTTGTGCAGAATATATGTGTTTCTATCTGAGGACAACTTATTTTCCCCAATAAAATACTATCTCCTCAAAAATACAGCTTTTATTTTTGCCTTTGTTTCTTATTATTCAGCAGAGATTCCATACCATTGTAATTGCTTAATAAATGTTTTTTTTTAAATCTTTCAATAATTAATTGACAAGGTTCTTCTCCTTGGAAGTCTTCACAACCCTTGCTAGAGATATTAAAAACAGGATTCTTGCCTAGGTATGGGTAGCAGATGATGGCTACTGGGGTCTCTTCGAGTTCTGAAATTATGTAATTATGTGACTGTAGATGTCAGACTCTGCTTTTTGTTGTTGTCCTTGCAAAGGTCACTGATGCAGTCATTGCTCTTTGTGCCTCTAAACCAAAGAAAGCTGGCTCTAAATTGGAAGCAACATTTGCAAAATGTCACATTCACATAAAGTATTGTTTCTTTTTAAATGGCATCAGCAGTTTTCGTAACTTGGTTTTTTGGGTCTTGCATTTTTGCATGAAAATGTTGCCTTGGAGAAAATATGTCTAAGGGGAGATGTCGAGATTGAAGAGGATTGAGGAAGACAGAGCATGATGTTCACACAATGATTTTGAAAAAAAAAATGCCAGTGTCCAGTCAAGTAAGCATTAGCAGGTTTGAGGAAGCCCAGGCATGAGGAAGCTTGTTCATGATTTACGCATGAGATGAGCAAAATTGACCCCATATTTATTGCTCAGGGTACATGTAAGATTAGGAAATTAAGAAAGAAAACTGATAACCTACTGGCTTCCTTTGAGGGTCCTTTTCCATGAAGCCATGAAAGTGACCCTGCATTTTTTAACTCTTCCACCTCTTAGTTTCTCAGACTCAGCCTTGTTGGGATTAGGGTTTCATTAACAGAACACGGTTGCTCTGAGCTTCAGTCACAATTCCCCCCAAGAGATTAGGAAGGTTTGGGATCTGAGTCAGTTGAAGAACAAAATGTCATATGAGAGCTGGGGAAAGTGAAGACATAGATTGCTTATGATGCTTATCTACCATTTTTTGATCTGAGAGTTAGGCTCCTCCAAAATCTGTCTTAAGAGTGACAGGAAAAATCTTAAGGGTAAACAAAGGACATATGTGCACACACATACATTTATATAATATATATATATATATATAATATATGTATATATATATATAATATGTATATATGTGTGTGTACATATATACATGTATATATATATGTGTATATATATATATATATATATATATATATATATATATAATTTCTCGAACTCTTCCAGGGCCTGCTCTAAGTAGTTCTATAAAGTATATCATTTTTGGTCCCTTTGTCTCCATTCTGATCAGTTCCCAGAGGCCCATGATTTCCTGGTGTCCAACTCTTCTTTGCCTAAAACTAAAGCAAACCAAAGATTAATTTGTCAGGATGTACCAGATACTTATCTCAATTAAAAGGTCAGCCTACCTTTGTTTACCAAAGCATAATATCTGGAGAAGTAGGAGTGTCAGCAAATATAAAGAAGAACAAATAGGGGAAAATGTTAATACAAATATGGAGGAGGAGGAGGGACATTTGGTAGAATATAAGATATAGTGCTGGGCTTGGAGTCAGAGAGGTCTCAATTCAAATCTAGCCTCAGACACATCCCAGCTATGTGATCCTGGACAAATCATGCATCCTCTGTTTGCTTCAGTTTTCTCGCCTGTAAAATGGGGCTAATAATTACATCTGGCTGAGATATAATGACGTTCAAATGAGATAACATTTGCAAAGCACTTGACCTATAGCTTGGCACATAATCGATGTAATATTTCCTTCTTTTTCCCATAATAATAATTTTGATTGGGCTCCTTCCTACTCTCTTTTAGACAAGTATCTGCATCACAATTGTTGATCAACTAGATAGCAGCAGATCCATAGTATCGTACAGGCTCAGGCCGTTATTATACAGTCAGATGTGTACAAAGATCCCTGCTTGTTCCACATGGACACTTTCTATAATGGATAGAGATTGAAGTAAGGGACAATGGATTTCAATCTTGCTTCAGGCATTGACTAGCTCTGTGGTCCTGGGCACATGATTCAGTCTTCCAAACTACCTTCTTTCTCTCTCCCTTCCTTCAAGATTCTGGTCATAGCCTAGAGAATGAGAGTACCACAGGGAAGTTTGTCTATTATTACTTATAAATAAGGAAGTCAGACAAGATATTGGATGAATTTACTCTCAGGTATAATACTGCATATGGTACATTTTAAGAACCTTCCTACCATTCCAATTCCATTAATCTCAGACTCATTCCAAAGCCTCTCCCCTCAAGGAGTTTATGCTCTTTAGGGGGAAACAACATCAACACAGATAAATCAAAGGCACATATGGATGAGCTCATTATGTAATTAGTTCCAGGCAGCCTGAGGTTAGTAGTATCTGAGAAGCTTAGTGGGGAGTGGGGGAGAGAACAGTCAGCAAAGGGTTATACACCACACTGGAGTTTTTCTCTCAAAGGCTTTTCTGATATAAAATGGTCCTCTTTTACTCCCTTCTTTTTTTCCCCATTAACTTCAATTAGTGTTTGGGGTGATTATCTACAATCTCAATCACCAGCACCTCAATCTTTCTCTCCGAGGAGTCCAGAAATAAAGTAAAACAAAAAATGCCTTCTCAAGGGAAACAGCTGAAGAGAAAGGCTTCACTCAAACTTTCTCTGTGGCCTGTGAATGGTCTGGATTACTGGAGCTACTATAATTTCTTTGGTACTTTACAGCTTTCTTAAAACAAAATCTTAAAACAAAATTTCCATATCTGGGATAGGTTTCTTGACCTATTACAGAAGAAATCTGAAATAAAGAAATAATCATCCACTTTTGATGGCAGTTGGACCCTACTTTATGAGTTCCCCATTGGTATTAGAAACTAATAGATAGCTGCCAGAGATGCCATTCAACTTGGCTTTTGGGTCTGGCTTGAAAGTATGATGGACTTTGAACTTCCTATGTTCAATTTTCTTTTGAAGTTATGGCTTCAAATGCCATTTTTATTAGCAAAAAAAAATTGAGGCAGGATGGGTGAGTCTAAAAGGTAATTGAAAAATATTTTCATTGAAAAATGAATCCTAAAAGAAAAAGAAAAATGAATCATGAAATTATTCTCCCAATTCTGTTTATGTCATCATGGTGAACACTCCATACTAGCCCTGAGTTAGGACCAGGAATTGAAGGAAAGTCTCTAAAAAAACGAAAAAGGGGATGGATGCTGGGGCAGAGCAGAGCTCAGGGTTATTTTGAGAATATTCTTTGCCACACCCAACAATTTTTTTCTAGAACTTAATTTTAGGTATAGCCAGCTATGCTGTTTGGGGGAGAGAGTAGAATTGTGTTTATGTGTGTTGGAGAGGGTGAAATGAAGATAGAAGCTATTCTTTGGTATACCACCTGTTGAACAGTGAGGGAAATTATAGCTGTTGGGCATCTTGGTTCACTGACTTAACCTCTGATATGGTCACTGGCTTGAGAGACGTGAGCAGTGCTAGCTGGTGATGAAATTATATGCTCTACCTCCTCTCCAGCTTTATAACAACACCAATGGAGATAACAACAGTCAATCACAAAGCGCAGTTGGATTTCCTAGCATTCAGAAACCAATGGTGAGAAAAACATATTTTAAACACTTGACATCTATTCAATAGCAGATGTCATATTCACTTTTAGACTTATGAAATTGATCACAACACATTAGGAGAGCACCTTAACAACAACCTATAAAATATTAGCAAGCATAAGGCCCATCTCCCAAGATAGCTAAATAAAGGGGGACTTTTCCATGCCAAAAGAAGGAAAAGTATACATTAAGACTCCTGGAAGATGGAAGAAAGCATTTATTAAGTGTCACCCATGGATCAGGCATTGTACTAACTAAACACTTTACAACTATTGTCTTTTTTGATCTTTACAACCCTGTGAGGAAAGACTATTTTTATTCTCAGATCTGGAAACTCAGGCACATGGAGATTAAAATAAGTTTCCTAGAATTATACAGCTCCTAAAAGTCTGGGGCCAAATTTGAACTCCTATCTTCCTGACTCTAGACTCAAGCTCTAGGTACTGTGGTGCCCCCAATTGCCTCCTAGAACACATGACAAATAGCTGCATAGAAATGGTTTTTGTAATTAATTGGCATCAGTTCCTCTAGGGCTAGGAAAGAAGTATACTGCTAAGTAGTATAACCCTTTGATTTGTTGTCCAGAAGTCGAGGTGGCTGACCTGGAGATTAGCAAAATTTATTTCCAAATTTTCACTGAGTGACTGACCTCTGCCTGGTGCTGGATAGTGTCCTTTGTTCTCAGAAAAGACCAACATAACATCACTCTGTTAGCATCGAGTCAATTGGTTAATCAGACCAATACCAGCTTAGAATGCTCTGCCACAGGTCAGACACACATAGTCCCTAGGAACTTTTAGGATGGACTCTATCTTTGTGCACCTCAAGTTGCTTCTGAACTAATTCAATTCTGCTTCGCTCATAGAGCACAGCACCTAATCTGATAAGGGCACGCAGTGCTGGGAGATCCTGTGCCAGTGTCTCCCATGTCATCCATACTATTGTAAAGTTCTTAAGAGAACTTGAGTGTGTCCTTGTATTGCTTTTTCTCACCAGCTTATGAGTGCTCGGCCTGTGTGAGTTCTCCATAAAATAAATTGCTTTGGCAAGTGTACATTTGGCATTTGAACAAGATGGCCAGTCCAACGGAGTTGTGCCCTCTGCAATAGAGTTAGGATGCTTGGAAGTTTAGTTTGACAAATAACCTTAGTGTCTGGTACCTTATCCTGTCAGATGATTTTCAGAATCTTCCTAAGATAATTCAATGATTCAGTTTCCTGGCCTAGTGATGGTAGACTGTCCAAGTTTCACAAGCATACAGCCATGAGGTCAGCACAATGGTTCACTAGACCTTCAGTTTAATAGTCAGTCTAATACTTCTCTTCTCCCACACTTTCTTTCAGAGCCTCCCAAACTCAGTCTTCTCTGAACACACCCTACAACCCATCTGGTATTGATGAAATGTAAAGAGCCAAGAGATAAAGCAGAAGTGACTCTGAAGGTGATAAAGATGTAGATACAGCTAACATGACAGGGTTTGGTCTGATGGCAACTAAGCCTAAGGAAGTATGGAATGGTCACATCAAAGAAACCTGGTCTGATGACCAGCATCAGCATTTTCTACTTTGCTGTAGTCTACAGAGGGGCAGGATCTCCTGAAAGCCTAGCAAGATTGGCCTGGTGGCCGGCTAAGTTACTCAGCCACATCTTCTGATCTTTTGAGGTCTAATCCCCATCCTGCAAATACAAGCCTCTAAAAGACCTGCAACCTCAACCCATTAAAATCACTACAACTAGATCATTATCACAGAAGAAAGAATTATATACCATATCACTACAGCATAATATGGATCATAAGGGAAATTTAAAAATCATGAAATAGTCTGGGAAATGAGCAAGAAATAAAAAATTGAGCCATGACTATGGAAAGCATTTTAGCTTAGGTGACAGGAAACATCAAAACATAAATTTGGGAGAGAAAACTATATCAAAATACCTGCATGTAAAGCATTAAAGGGGAATATGAATTGGTCTCAAGCCCAAAAAGTTCTCTTGGAATAATTCAAAAAATGATTTTAAAAACCAAATAGAGAAATAGGATACAATTTGGGGAAAAGAAATATATTATGCAAAAGAATCATGTAAAAAAATTACAGCTTGGAAAAGAAAGAACAAAAATGGACTGAAGAAAACAACTCCTTCAAAAATAGAATTGAGTAGATAAAAAAGGAGGTACAAATGTTAACTGAAGAAAATTATTTTTGAAAAAATTAGAATTGGGCAATTGAAAACTAATGACTATATGAGACATCAAAAATCAGTTTAAAATTTAAACAAAATGAAAAAAATAAAAATATAAAATATCTAAATGGAAAAGAAACAAACAACTGGCCTATTAAATAGATCCAGAAGAAATAAGTTAAGAATTATTAGAGTACCTGAAAATCATGATTAAAAAAAAAGTCTAGACAACCACGTTTCCAGAAATTATCAGAAAAACTGTTCTCATATCCTAGAATTAAAAGGTAAATAATCATTGAAAGAATCCACTGATCACCTTTTGAAAGAGATTCCCAAATCCAGAGGAATATTTTAGCCAAATTCCAGAATTATCAGGTCAAGGAGAAAATATTGCAAGCAGCTGGAAAGAAATAATTCAAATATCAGGAATGCCCAATACTAACTATATATTTTTTTTTCATTTAGGATTATATTTGACTTTGCTGGATAAATTATTCTTATATGCAACGCCAGCTCCTTTGCTCTTCGAAATATAATGTTCTAAGACCTACATTCTTTTAGTGTATAAGCTCTTGCATCTTGTAAAAGCTTTATTGTTTTCTCACAGCATTATTTTTCTTGCTGCTTGTAATATTTTCTCTTTAAACTGCAAATTTTGAACTTGGCTATGCCATTTTCCTAATTTTCTTCCTAGGACTCCTTTTAAATGGTGATCAATGGATTTTTTTCTATTTCCATTTCACCTTTTTATTCTAGAAATTCAGGACAATTGTCCTTAATAATTTTGTATAGTATTATATCCAGGTCCTTTTTAAAAATCATATCTTTCAGGTAATCTGTCAATTTTTACATTCTCTCTACTCGATCTGTTCTTCAGTTATTTTTCTAATGTGATATTTCAAATTCTCTTCTAATTTTTTGAATGGTTTCCCCCCCCCCTAATTTTTCCTCATTCTTTCTTATTTGATTTTTGAATATCTTTTTAAATTTTTCTTCCTTCTGATTTTGTATCACATTTTCAATTGATTAACTTTGTTTTCATAATTTTCTTGGATTTTTTTTCCCTTAAATTTTCCTCTCATTTTTCTAACTCATCAAGGTGATTTTTTTGAATCTGAATGTAAGCCCTCATATTTATTCATAGTAAATTGATTTTGTTAGATTTAATTAAAAAATTCTAACTTTTGGAAATCTTTTTTTTTAAATCCTGACTATTGATCAAATTATTAACTGCACCCCCAAAATTTATGTCAGTTATAATTTTAATAAGCACATTGATCCATACCTTTATTCAATGTGTAGATAGAAGCACATTTGGCTAGAATCCTCACTATAAAAAGGTTTCAGAACTGGCCTTAATGTGTTGGGCAAAGCAGTTTTTACATAGTCTGTAATTCACTTCACATTTTACCTAATTGCAATGTTTCCTGGGCAACATTTCTTTTCCATGAGAATATTGTGATATAATTTGTCAAATGTTTCCCTACCATATAAGTAAATGATATTTACAATAGTTCTTTATCGAACAATCCAGTAATTTTGTTGAGAAAAAAATGTGATCACATGATATGTATGCCCTATTATTATAAAAACCCAAACTGGCATTTTGTACCTCTGCTTCCATTTTAGATGTTCCCTATCCCATTAATAATGTTTTAGATTTGCGTAAGAAGTAGAGGCCAAGTTTAATGAGTGAATTTGGTGACTCAGTTTGTGTCTATTTTTTGGAAAAATAGTTTTTTTTATCTTTTAATTTCTACAAAATGTCTTGAACTGTTCAAGATTTTTAACAACATACATGGTGGTTCAAAAATTACATCTGCTAATTATTTTAATATATATAATAATGTAGTTATCTCACACCAGGTGTTCTTTTTTTGTATACCGGTATTGATGATCAATTTCATACTTCACCAACCTTGCTTCCAATTTTGCTTCTATCCATCTAGTCCAGTGATTATTCTCTCCAACTTAAAAAAAGAAAAAAAGAAACAAAAGAAAGTTGCAATAGCTGTGCCTTCTTCTAAATGTTAGTTATAATTGCTGCATCAACTGTGATCTATCATCCTATCTTTTCAGTGAAATGACATTGAAGATGGAATTAAAAAGATTAGTACAAGAAGAACAGCTATGATATCAAGAAATTTACATGATGCAAATATTATCTTAAATTTTCCAGGGAACTAATTGTCTTATTATATTTATAACTTTCAAACAAGGTTGTAAGATTCTAACACAGGCATGAGAGACCCCTAGTTCTGTGTGTGTGTGTGTGTGTGTGTGTGTGTGTATATGTAAGACTCCTTTTCCTATTATAGAATAAATTGTCCTATTTATATCAAGTAAAAATAGAGAAGAATTTTTGTTACTTATTTCTCGATCTGTGATTCTGAAGGTGTGGTCATACATTTCAGCAGTGACACACAACCGAGGAGAAATGGCACACTTTGATGCATCCTCAAGTTTGATAAAGCATTTTAGTTTCATCATCTTTACTGATGGTCATAACAGCTACAGGGGTTATTGTCATTTTAAGATGAAAAAAATATCACTCACAAAGGTTGTGTCAATTCCCCCAGTCTCACAGTGAGAAAGAGGCAAAGGAGTCAAACCCATGTTTCTTTTCTTCAAGGTTCAGGGCTCTTTCCACTATAAATGATTGCAGAAATTTGGGTTCATTACATACTAATTTTACAAAGAATGATCCCCAAGAATACATAGATCATTGTCCTAGGGATTTTAAGGATGTAAGAGATGAGACATAAATCTAGAATTCCTAAAGTCTTCTCAAAGAATTACATTACAAATTACTGTCCATAGTCTTTCTGGTCATTTTAGAATCTTATTCACTAGGATTCCTTGATAATCAGTTCCCTGGTAAATTTAACAATATTTCCAGGCCATTTGGGTTGGACTCAAATCTGAAAGAATCAAGATTGTTTCCTCTTTGGATGCCTTATTCTAGTGTAACAGATTGACAGCCAACATAATTGGAGAGCAGCAGTAGCAACAACAACCAAACCCAACAATATTGAATGACCAAGTCTAGATGCAAAGATAAAAATAGATATGCCATAAGACACTGACTTATGCCCCTTCTGTTTCTCACCCTCCAAATATTTTCATCTCCCCAACTGCAGGCTTCTCCCTCTGAGGATACTTCCTCCCTGCAATCCAGGCTCCATATTGGCCAGTCTCTGCAAGAGTACCATTTAATGAGGCTCCTGGGACATAGTCACTTCCTTTCCAGTTCTTCTAGTCATTCTCCCAACGTCCCTTCATTAGCAATTGTATATGCCCCACTTTAAAATATGTCATCCCCAATTAGTGTGTAATCTCCTTAAGGATAGAGACTGGTTGTTTTGCTTGTATATTCTGCATAGAATTTAGGATATAGTAAATGTTTGATAATTTATTTATAATGATAATAGGTAATATTTATATAGTGCTTACAATGTGCCAAGTACTGTCCTATGGGCTTTACAACTATTATTCCATTTGATGCTTACAACAAACAACTTTGGAAGGTAAATACTATTATTGCTCCCATTTTACAGATGAGGGAATTGAGACACATTGAAGGTAAATGACCCAGAGTCACACAGCTAGTAAGTGTCTGAATCCATATTTGAATTCCAATTTTCCTGATTTCATTCCCAGTATTCTATCCCACTAAGAAATCTAGTTGCCTCTGTTGGTCTCTTTGTGTATCTCTTTCTCTGTCTCTCTTTGTATGTTTGTCTCGCTGTCTCTGCCTCTGTTTCTCTGTGAGTCTCTATTTCTGTGTGTATCTCTGTCTCTGTCTCTCTCTCTCTCTCTCTCTCTCTCTCTATATATATATATATATATATATATATATATATGTCTCTGTATCTTTGTCTCTCAGTCCATGTCTCTATCTCTATGTCTGTTTATTTCTCTCCTTCTCTGTACATATACCTTGTATTTATAAAAAGTGTAAAAGATGATGTCTACCAAGAGATTGTATGCCCCTAGAAGTAAGAGACTACTTCATTTAAGTTTGATTAAATCTTTGCATATCAGCTCCGGTCTTGGAACTTAGCAGATGCTTAAATATAATTGTTTAGTGAACCTAACAATATCATTATTCTCAGAGATTATCCCTCAAACCTTCCTAACATCCCAATTTTTTCAAGCTTTTTTATCCCATGAATGTTTCCTCCACTCAACTACAACCCAACATTGGAATGGTCACATGCTAGATCAAACAAACTAAAATAAACATTTTACTCCCCTAATTAGAAACTGGTACATTGTCCTATCCATCCTCAGCCTTCTGTCATTTAATCTTTTCATATGCTCCATTTCTTTTACACCAGTTGTTTGGCTTGATCCTGAATTCCTTTTCCTCCCTCTCTCTCATTATTTCTTTTGCCCTTATTCTGACTTCATTTGTCACCATTTCCAATTTCAAACTAAAGTTATTCTTCATTCCTTTCCTTCTTTTTTTTTTTTTTTTTTATCCCTGGTCTATCTCTTGACAAATATCAGCCCACGATATTTCCTGCTATCTACCTCCTTCACACCTCCTCATTTTCAGCTATACAAAGCTGAAAAATATCTTACCATCATGCTTACGGGGTGTGATTCATCCTATCCAACTTAACTAGATCTTCACTGCAATACAGCAATCTTTTCATTCTTTCCTAATTGATTCTCTATCTCATTGTCCCTTTCTTTCATTCAAAGATGATCTTATCATGCCTTGGAAACTTACTTCTTTTGTTTCTGAATGAAGTCATTATCATCTCATCTTACTCTCATCTGAAACCATTTTGACAGAAGCTCCCACTCTGTTCTTCCCCCAATCATAGACATAATATGTCCCTTTTCCTTGTTTCTCACTTACAGATGTTTCTTTTGCTCTTCACAACAACCCAAGGAAATAGGTATTTAAAAATTATTGCTAACTTGACTTAACTTGCCAAAGTCAATTCCCATAATTATACTTGATTTCCACCTGTCTTATCCCCAAAACTGTGACTTTAATTGCTACATCATCTCACTGCTCTCTAGAATTTTCAATTGCTCCCCATTTACCATTTTTCCTAGTGTTTTCAGAAATAATAAGGAAGAGGAGAATGAGAAGGAAGAGGAGAAAGAGAAGAAAGAGGAAGATGAAGAAAAAAGAAGAAGAAGAAAGGAGAAGAAATAGGAGAAGAATAAGAATAACAATAGCAGCAACAGCCTTCACTGGACTTTTTAACCTCTTAAAATACTGTCTGAAGTCTATTTTTTTTTTCTTTCTCAGCCAACCTTGTATAAAACAATGACTAAATTAGCAATTTCAACTTCTCCCTTCATTCACTGCTCAGCCTCTTTCAATATGACTTGCCAAAAGATACTACCTCATTACTCAACTGAAAGTCATATGCTTGAAGTTGTCAACGAGCAAATGATTAGTCCACCATTAGAAAAATAACTAATAATAATAATTAGCATTTATATAGTGCTTACTATGGGCAAGGTACTGTGCTCCTTGTTTTTAAAAAAAGATTGTTTCATTCATCACCCTCATATCTTCATTATCAGGGATAGTATCTAGCTCATAAGTAGCATTTAATAAATGGTTGTTACATTATTGAGTGATTGATTGATTACCTTAGAATAATACTTTCCTGATCAAACTACATGCTAATAGAAACAAATAATTTGTGAGATGTTAAGTGGTCCTATTCAGAATATTCATAAAATGCACCAAAAAAACATTTTTCAGTTTCAAAAATGAAGAATCTTAATATTGTTGACCAGTCTCAAGAAATTATAGCCCTTTTTTCTAGTTTGAGTAAATGTGTCCTCTCCCTTCATTGATTTTTCTGTCTATTTTTTATGACTATAATAAATAATATATATATTATATATGTTATATATATATATATATAAATAATATAATAAATAAACATGGGAGTCAAATCTCTTATGTAAACTTTACCTCTTTCAATTTAAATCAAGAATTTCTTTACCTGTCAGGCATTATCTTTCATCACTGAATGTCGGACTAAATCTACCTAGATTCAAGTGTAAGTGTTTATGTCAACTCAATTTATATTTTTGCCTTTCTCAACATATTTACTGAGTCAAGTTTGATAATAGCAGAGAAAATGGGATGACTTAAGTGGTGAAGGAAACCATGTATCCCATACCTCCCCATCAGGTTTTATTATTAAAAAAACAGCAATCTGACATGGAGATTTGAAGTGATCTAAGTGTAACAAGGGACCTGGTGGAGAAAGCCTTAGAGTAGAATGTCAAAGCAATTTGAATGTGTTCTAATCCTGTCTTTACCACCAATTAACATTTTCTTGGGGAAAGTCATTTAACTTCCTGCATTGAAGTATCTTCATATGTATAATGAGGGGACAAGCATTCATACTATTTAATTTTACTATTTTATTTTCCCCTAATTACATGTAAAAGCAATTTTGACATTTTTTTTTAAATTTAGAGTTCCAAATTTTCTTTCCTTCCTTCTCTTTCTCCTCACTGAGAAGGAAAGCAATTTAATCTAGGTTATCAATGTGGAATCATGCAAAACATATTTCCACAATAGTCATGTTGCAAAAGAAAACAGATGACCAAAAACCCCAAGGAAAATAAAGTAGGACATATGTCTGTATCAATCTACATGCAACTCTGGATAGGAATAGAACTTTCATTGTTAAGTCCCTTAGGATCATTGCACTGCCAAGAACAACTAAGTCATTCGCAGCTGATCATATTGTTTCTACTGTGCTAATGTTCTCCTTCTTATGCTTGTCTCATCCTGCATCAATTCATGTAAGTATTCTCGGGTTTTGTTGAAAGTATCGCGCTGGCATTTCTTGCATCACAATAATATTTCAGTTTGTACACCACAACTTGTTCAGTGATTCCCAAATTGAAGGCGATTAAAAATGATTGTTAACTTGACTTAAGTGAAGTTACTCCAACTTTCAATTCTTTGACACTACAAAAAACTGCCAAAATATTTTTGCACTTTCATTTCCTGTTCTTTTTTAAATCTCTTTGGGTACAGATTTAATATTGATATTTTTATGTCAAAAATATGAAACATTTTAGCCATTAGATCATACTTCAAAATTATAATCCAGAATGGGTGAATCAGTTCACAACTCCACTACAATGCATTATTGTCCCAGTTTTCCAACATCTGTTATTTTCCTTTTCTGTCATATCAGCCATGTGAATGGTGTCCCAAAGTTATTTCAGTTTTTATTTTCTAATCAATAATGATCTAGAGTCCCAAAGTTATTTCAGTTTTTATTTTCCAATCAATAATGATCTTGTTTTTGTATGCCTATAGAGAGTTTTAATTTCTTTGTTTGAAAACTACCAGTTCATTGACTTCTTGTAGTGATTCTCCTGCTAAGATCAAGAACCGTCCAGAGATCCTCGAGAAAGCTAGCCCAGGCATTACAATTTATCATTTGGGAAATGACTCATATTCTTACAAATTTGACTCAGTTCCCTATATAGTTGAGAAATGAGACCTTTAAAAAATAAAAACTATGGAATGTTTTCTCAGTTTTCTTTCCTTTTCATTTTGGTTGCATTGATTTGTTTATGGAAATATTTGTAAATTTTCCTTAATCAAAATGATCCATTTTTACCTTTTGTGATTCTCTATCTTATTTGTTCTGAAATTCTTTTCTTATCCAGAAATGAGATAAGTAAATTATTACATGTTCTCCTAATTTGCTTATAGTATCACCTTTTATGTCTAAATGACATACCCATTTTCACCTTATCTTGCTAGAGGTATGAAATTTTGAGCTAAACCTAATTCCTGCCACAAAGTTTTCAAAACTCAAATAATGAGTTTTTTCCTCAAAACTTGGATCTTTAGGTTTATCTGATTCTAATTGTTATGATCATTTACTACAATGTATTGTATACTTCGTCTGTTCTACTTTTTCAGCACTCTATGTCTTAGCCAGACTATTACTTTATAATAGTTTGAGATCTGCAATAGTATAACAGTATAATACTACCAGACTATTAATTTACAATAGTTTGAGATCTGCAATGCTGTTACTGACCTTCATATTTTCCCTTGATATTCTTGACCTTTTGTCCTACCAGATGAATTTTTGTTTGACCTTTTCTAGCTCAATAAAATAATTTTTGAGAGTTTAAATGATTTGGCATAGAATACATATATTAATTTAGACATAATTGTCATTTTTATGATATTGACAGTCTACTTATGAGCAATTAATAGTTTTCCTAAGCAATGTGACTGCTGTTTGTCTTATTTTAAGCATGCTTTTCCCACTATTGTCTGTTGGATATAGAGCCTATCTTTTTATTGCAATTGATATTATTATCTGGGATGTTGTAATTATATTATATTTCTCCAATACACTTCCTACATGTAATTTCATGCTTGTATTGGTATCATACATGACTGTCTCTGCATTAGATTGCTTTTTTAATGTGGATAAACTCCCACCTAAGAGATAAAGATGTTGTGCCTGATAATATGCGGCTTTGATTATAGCTGGTTGGATTTTGTTATCTTCTGAGTTTGTGTTTTGATTTTCCCTGTCACCAAGTTAACTTTCTATGGTCAAGATCTTTATTAATTGTTTACTCATTTTCTATCTTTCTCCTGACTTCTAACTTTATGTTAAACTTGAGCTTTGTTCCTTGGCAGGGGGAGACACTGGCCAAAGCTTCAGAAGAGTTGTTGGATATTTTTGGTGCTGTTTTTTCAGAACTACTTAAGGGGGGATCTATAAGTTTTCAGATCTTCCAAGATGGTATGATCTAAGTAGAGGTGTGTTTACCATCCTTCTGGTCTATGCTCTGGTCTGGGAATAGTCATAAACACTTTTCTCCTCCCTAGAAGTGTGATTAGGGCCACTGTACTTTGTAGCCACAAAACCTAGTAGGCTAGTGCTCTTTTTTGCCTTGGGACTGTGACTATGATTTCCACATAGTCTGGGTATGCCAATAAAGAGTCCCTTATCATTTCCTTTTGACCAATTATCTGATCCCCTTACTCTTTGTGGGCTGAGAGTTCCAGAAACTATTGCTATGGATTCATTTGCTCTCAAGGTCTGCTATGGATATAGCAGTGACAGAAAAACAGAATATTTTAATGTTTCACAAATATTGGCAAAGAATTTCCAGTTGGTTTTAAAATAAAAAATAAAAACACTTCATAGATGGATAGTTAAGATTTCATAATATTTTGCCTTCAACACTGAAGCCTCCTACAGATTGCAAATCAACAGATGCTTTGAAAAAAATCTGGGACTTTAGCCTTAAGAATTAAAATCTGTAATGAAATCTCTATCCCCAGGAAATGAAGGGGGCTATTTGTATATTGAAGCTATCTTTAGAAATATAGAAGGCTGCAATCTCATTCTTGCTGGGGTTACACATTAGCTGTATGATATACACTTACATTTTGATGTACCTTTTATGATGAAAACCTAGTTCTCGATTATTTGAGAAAAAAGTGATGGGAAGAAGTTGTTTGTTTAGTTGTTGCCCTTCATTCTCAAAGAGAACAAAATGGCATCACTATATTAGAGTTGAGTTACAGTGTGTCTGACTATGGCTGATCAGACCAATATGAGCTCAGAATGCTCTGCCACAGCTCAGAAACAACTATGAACATCCCTATGAACTTTTGGAGGGGCTTCTCTAACTTTGTATATCTCACATTTCTCCTGATCTAATTCAATTCTAATTTATTCATAGAGCATGGCACCTTCTCTGATGAGGGCACACCATCTTTGGTGGTTCTGTACCAGTGTCTCTCATATTATACTATCAATTCTAAAGTTCTTAAGCAAGACTTGACAATGTCTCTGTATGACTTTTTCTGACTACCTTGTGAGAGCATGCCATGTATGAGTTCTCCATAAAATAGCTTTTTTGGACAAGTGCACATTTGATATTTGAACAATGTGGCCAGCCCAAGAGAATTGTGCTCTCTGCAGTAGAGTTTGAGTGCTTGGTAGTTTAGTTTGAGAAAGGATCTCAATGACTGATATCTTATCCTGCCAGATTTTGAGAATCTTCCTAAGCCAATTCAAATAGAAGCAATTAAGTTTTTTTTAATCATCTGTTAAGATGGTAGACCATCTATATTTCACAAAAATAAAACAATGTGATCAGTACAATGGCTTTGTAGACCTTCAGTCTGGTAGTCAGTCTAATATCTCTCTTCTTTCATACTTTCCTTCATAGCCTCCCAAATACTGAGTTGTATTTGGCAATGCATGTGTTAATATCCTTATCAATGGGGATGACCTGGATAGTAAACTAAGTAAGTGAGTTTTTCTACAGTATTCAAAACTTCTCTATTTGTTGTAACTGAGCGTTCCACATATGGAGGGTATTGTGCTGGCTGATGGAGCATCTGTGTTTTCTTGGTGTTAAATGTTAGACCAAAATTAGCACCAAACAGTCGAGGGTTGATCTAAACTCTGTTATATTTCAGCTTCTTAGGCTACATTGAGTGCACAATCATCTGCAAACAGAAAATCATGCATTAACACTCCCTTCATTTAAGTTTTGGATTGTAGCCTTTTAAAGTTGAAGAATTTAAGTGCAGCATAAAGCCTCCATGTATGACTGAGAAGGCTGAAAGGAGTTATCCAGTGTCCAGAAGCCAGGCAAGCATGCCATTATCACATTGACATAGAATATAGATAAACTTCTCTGGATAATCAAATTTTGACATAATTTTCCATAAGTCCTAAAACTGAATATCAAAATTCTTGGTCGGATGTACAATTGTATAGACCTCCTTTTATATACATATAAATTTATATTTATATACATATTATACATTTATATATAATCTATATTATCTATATTATACAATATAAATTATACATTTATATACATATAAATGTATAGATCTCCATTTTACTCCTGGCATTTCTCCTAGAGTTATCAGGCAGTATATACCACATGGATTGTTTCTTGGTCCCTTCTTAAGCCATAATGTCTCTCAGGTAGAAGACCTGAGGATCAGCTTATTAAGGAGACCTCTAACAAGTATCTTTCCGATAATGACAGAGAATCACAGGAAAATCTATTCCATTTTCCTTTATAAAGACTGATGATGGAGGTATTGAACTCCTGGGGTATAACATCCTCTTGCCATATGATCCAGAAAATTTCAGTCAGCTTTTGGATGAGCAATGAACCCTCCATCTTATAAAGTCTCAGCTGGAAATTGAATCAGAACCGAATATTTTGTCACATGAAAGTAGCCTAAGATAATTCAAAACTTCTTCTTCAGTTGTAACTTCATCTGGGGAGTGATTGATTTCAACTTGAGGTAAACAGTCAATGGCTTCATCAATGATTGATGACAGTCTCTGGAGAACATTGTGGAAGGATTCAGCCCATCTCTCTAGAATCTTTTTTTATCACTAATTAATGTGGCTCCATCAACACCAAGTACTTGAAATATATCCTAGATCTTTGGTCCACAAATTGACTTCAGTGTGTCTTTAAAATGCTTTGAATTGTTACTATCAGTATAAAGCTGAATTTCATCTCCTTTCTTACTAAGCAATCCTAATCCTTCTAGTTTTGGATTATACTTTACTTTTGATGGAAGAGAATGCTGTCTTCTTAGAGATGGATAAACTATCCTGCTGGCACACCATTTAAGTTCTCTGTTAAGTTCTCATTTTTCATTTAGTAGCTTCTGGATTTCCCCATCATTTTCAGCATACCACTTGTGATGTTTGTGAATGCTCTGACTCAGAAGAGCAAATGAAGTGCTGCACACCAAGTCTCTGAAAGCTTACCACTCTTTATCTGCTTCATGGTTGCCAACTGTATGTTGGCTCAACTTACCCTCCAACTTGGCAACAAACTCTTCCCTTTTGTAGAAACACTCTAATCTGTTGACATTGATTTTTCTTGCAGTCTGTTTGCCTTGGGGCCACCACTTTTGTTGGATGTGAATATTCAGTTTGGAGAGGATGTCTATGATCAGTACAGCACTCTGCACCACACGTTGCCTTTGTCACTCTCACATCCAATCTGTCTCTTCTTCTTTCAATCACATAGTCTATTAAATGCCAGTGTTTGCTACGAAGGTCAATCCATGAGCTTCTATTGCACTTAGGTAAATGGAAGACAGTGTTGGCATTAAGAACATCATAAGATGCACAAGGCTTCAAAAGCAAGTGACCATTGCTATTGCTGTTTCCAGCCCCATTCTTCCCAAGGACTCTATGCCATGGCTTTTAGTCTGAATCTACTCTAGCATTAAAGTCCCCCAGAATCATATGCTTTCCTTTTTGGGCCCATTGATGATGAGGGTCTCCAGGTCTCCATAAAGTTTTTCTTTGGTCTCATCAAAGTTCATCATGGGGGAGCATAGGCATTGATGATGGTGGCCTAGCATTCTCCTGCAAGTGGCAATCACATTGTCATGAGACCATCATTCACTTCTTTTGGAAGGTGCACAAGCTTGTTTATTAGATTAAATTTGACCACAAAACCTACACCATCTTCACAGCAATCCCATTTACTGAAGCTACTCCAGGAAAAAAAATGTGCTAACTTCAATAAGGTGACCTTCATTTGCCAATCTTGTTTCACTCAGAGCTACTATTTCTATGCAATAGCTGTTGAGTTCTCCTGCAAGAAGAGCTGCTAATTTTCCAGGTCTACTGGATTTTGTATTGTTTGTAAGTGTACATGCCTTTGCAGAAGTTTCTGTGAATTTTTTAATGTTTCGACCAGAGGATAAGATTCCTGTTTGGCACAGTAATCAGGCCAGGGTTGGGTAATTAGACAATTTTAGAATCCTTTTCCTGGATCTTTTCTTACTCTTGGAGATGAACAAGGTGATCCTTATTAGGCTGCTCAGACACATATGGATTTGCCGAATTCCACTGTGGCTTCCAGTGAGAAGAGATCCTGTGACCTAGGCTGCCCATGTGTGGTGCTGTGATTACAGCTTTTATTGTATCCATACAAGCTGCTTTGTCATTTGCCCATCAGCATAGGATTTGAGATAGGGAGAACTGATAAACTGGTATGGTGATGTCTTTTGATTCATGCATAAATTAGATTTAAGAGAGCAAGACTTGCATGAAGCCCAATGGCTTCATTGCCATTGAGGAAGACCTCACTCTTCCAGAGTCATTGCTGAGTGGTGGGAGGACAGTCAAGATATCAGGGATGACTCAAGATGTAGTGGATGCCCTTAGTTGTTGTAATACAGGTACCACCTGCCAGTCACTGCTGGAGGTCTAACTCAGTTCTGTAGAATGGATCTCTTCATGACCGAGGATGATGATGATACAAGAAGACTGAGAAGCAGTTGCTGTTCTCTGACCTCTTTTTCTCTTCCCTTTGCCTCCAATTTATTTCATTCCCAATTCACAAGGAACATCTGCAAAAGCTGCTTTGTAACTCCTTCAAGTGTTATGATTCGCAGCTCTTTTTCACATAAAACTAAGGTTCTGAAAATTGTATGATGGAATTAAATCACTATTCAGCACAAGATAGATTGGAAAGACTTTAAGAAAGGTCAGTCTTACTGGGTGTTCAACCCAGTTCAGAAGAAATTTAAGAAAGTCAATGAGGGGCTCTTAATTACAGCAGATCAGCAACTAAAACCCTCAATCCTGTATTAGTAGCAAAGCAGCCCCAGTACCAGTTCAGAAGGCAAATTCTGGAAAACCAGGCTGTTTCCTGGAAAGAGTGGGTAAAGCTGGGGCAAATCCCCAGATATAATGGGCCCCTGTACTCAAAGCCAAGACTCAGAGCTGAACAGGAAGCTTGGAACAACACATATAATACCCTAGGAGAAGAGATCAACCACAAAATCACAAGAGAGGAAATACAAAAAAAAAAATAAAATAAAGAAAGAAAATGATCAAGAAACAGAAAAGAACCTTGACCATAGAAAGCTACTATGGCCTAAAGAACTATATAAATACAATTACAAAACACTTCTCACATAAATAAAATCAGATCTAAACAACTGGAAAAATATCAAGTGCTCATGGGTAGGCCAAGCTAATATAATAAAAATGATAATCAATGCCTAAATTGATGTATTTTAATTAGATCATAAGTTTAATAAGATCATAAGAAGACCCAACTGCAAAAATTTATTTTATAAAAGTAGAAAAAATAATAACAATATTCATCTGGAAAAACAAAAGGTCAAGAATATCAAGGGAATTAATGAAAAAAAAATGGAAAGGATGGTGGCTTAGCAGTACCAAAACTAAAACTATTTTATAAAGCTGTAGTCATCAAAAACATTTGGTGCTGGCTAAGAAATAGAGTGGTGGATCGATGGAATAGATTAGATATGCACAACACAATAATCAAGGTCTATAGTAATCTAGTATTTCATAACCCCTCAAACTCCAGCTTCTGGAATAAGAAGTCACTATTTGATAGAAATTGCTGGGAAAACAGGAAAACTTCAGAAACTTAGCATATACCTTCATCTTACAACCATACCAAAATAAGGTCAAAATGGGTACATAATATGGGCCTAAAGGATGTTATAAACAAGTTAGGAGATCAAGGGATAATTTACCTATCAGATATTTGGAGAAGGGAGTAAATTATGAGCATGAAGAAGTGGAGAACATTATGAAATACAAAACGGACACCTTTGATTACATTAAATTATTTTTTTAATTTTTTTTTCCAGAAACAAAACCAACAGAAACAAGATTAAAAGGAAAGAACAAAACTGAAAAAAAATATTTAGAACCAGTGTTTCTGATAAACTTCTCATTTCCAAAACACATACAGAATGGTGTTAAATTAATAAGAATATAAATCATTCTCCAATTGATAATGGTCAAAAGTTGTGAACAGACAATTTTAAGATGATGAAATTAAAGCCATCTATAGTTATATGAAAAAATGCTCTAAATCATTATTTATTAGAGAAATACAAATTAAAACACTCCTGAGGTACCACCTCACACCTCCCAGATTGGATAAAATTACAGGAAAAAATAATGACAAATGGTGGAGGGGATGAGGGAAAACTGGGACATTACTGCATTGCTGGTGGAACTGTAAAATGGTACAATAATTCTGGAGAACAATTTGAAACTATGCCCAAAGGGCTCTAAAACTGTACATACCCTATGATCCAGCAGTGCCATTACTGAGTCTGTATCCAGTTAGATCTGTATCCTTAATTCCATATTAAGAAAATCTTAAAAGAAGGGGAAAAAGACCCACATGTTAAAAATGTTTGTAGCAGTTCTTTTTGTGGTAGTAAAGAATTGGAAATTGAATAGATGTCTCTCAATTGGGGAATGGCTGAAAAAGGTGTGGCACAAGGTGTGGCACATGAAGATAATGTTCTATTAAAAATGATGCACAAGCTGATTTTAGAAAGACTTGAAAGATTTGCATGAACTAACACTGAGCAAAACAAGCAGGACTAGGAATACATTATACACTATAACACCAAAAATGTGCAATGATCAACTATGAAAGATTTGTTTCATCTCAGTGGTTCAGATATCCAAAGCAATCCCAAAATATGTTGGAAAGAAAATGCCATCTGCATCCAGAAAAAGAACTAAGGAGACAATGCACATCTACACATGCTATGCTCACTTCTTTGTTCTGTTTTTTTTTTTCTCTCTCTCCTATGGTTTTTCCCTTTTGCTCTGATTTTTGTCTCCCAACATGATTCATAATTTAATATATATTAAAAATAAATAAATTTACCAGGAAAAATAAAAGAAATAAAGCTACCATTGTGATAGTGAAGGCCAAAAAACCAACTCAGATGAGGAAAAAATGTCCATAGAGGAAATCTCAAAGAGTGCAATGAATCGGTTTCAAATCCAAAGAGGCTTCTTGAAAGTGCTCATAAAAGACTTTAAAGGGCAAATAAGAGAGGTAAAATAAAAAAAATCAGAAAAGAAAAGAGGTGTGCAAGACAGAGTCAACATCTTGGAAAAAGAAGGCAATTCCTTGAAAAATAAAATTGGCCGAATACAGAAAAATCTAGTGAAGATATTTTTTCATCCTCAAAAATAGAATTAATCTAATTGAAAAAGAGATAAAAAAGCTAACTATGAAAAATCACACGTTAAAACTAGAAAGGGACAAATGGAAGGTAATGATTCTATGGTAATTTTGATTTTAATAAGTTAAAAAGTTTTTGTACAAACACAACTAATGAAGACAAGATTGGAAGGGAAGCAATAAATTGAGAAAACATTTTTTATATTCAAAAGTTTTGATAAAGGCTTCATTTCTAAAATATATAGAGAATTGACTCAAATTTTTAAGAATTCAAGCCATTCTCCAATTAGCAAATGGTCAAAGGATATGAAGAGGCAATTTTCAGATGAAGAAACTGAAACCATTTCTAGTCATATGAAAAGGTGCTTTAAATCACTATTGATCAGAGAAATACAAATTAAGACAACTCTGAGATATCACTAACGTTTCTCAGATTGGCTAAAATGACAGGAAAAGATAATGACATATGTTGGAGGGGATGGTCTATGGGAAAACTGAAATACTAATATATTGTTGGTGGAGTTGTGAACTGATTCAATCATTCTGGAGAGGAATTTGGAACTATGCCCAAAGGGCTATCAAACTGTGCATATACTTTGATCCAGCAGTATTTCTACTGGTAATATTTCTCAAAGAGATCTTAAAGGATGAAAAGGGACCCATATATACAAATATATGTGGCAGCCTTTGTTGTAGAGGCAAGAAACTGGAAACTGAGTGGATGCCCTTCAGTTGGAAAATGGCTGAATAACTTTATTATGGTATATGAATGTTATGGAATATTATTGCTCTGTTAGAAATGACCAGCAGGATGAATTCAGAGAGGCCTGGAAAGATTTTCATGAACTGATGCTCAGTGAAATGAGCAGAAGCAGGAGATCATTGTACACTGCAACAAGGAGATTATAAGAATATCAATTTTGATGGATGTGGTTTTTTTCAACAATGAGATGATTTAGACCGATTCCAATGATCTTGTGATGAAGAGTCATCTACACCCAGAGAAAGGATTATGGGAACTGAGTGTGGATCACAAAATAATATTCTCACTCTATTTATTGTTGTTTGCTTGCATTTTATTTTGTTTCTCTTTTTTTTTCTTGTGCTGCACAATAATCATATAAATATGTGTGCATATATTGGATTCATATAAATATTTTGCCATGTGTTTATATATTTTAACATATATTGGATTACTTGATATCTAGGAGGGAGTGGGGACAACGAGAGGGAAATTGGAACACAAGGTTTTGCAAGGGTCAATGTTAAAAAATTATCCTTGCATATGTTTTGAAAAATAAAAAGCTTCAATGAAAAGAAATAATTAGCTTTCAGAAAAAAATAAAATTTTCAAAACTAAAAAAGGAAATTCTGGAAAGAATTTCTGAGTGAAACAATTAGAACCAGGGATACATTGCATACTGTAACAGCAAGATTGTTCATTGATCAACTATGAAAGACTTGGTTCTTCTCAGTGCTTAAATCATCCAAGACAATCTAAATAAACTTTGGATAGAAAAAGCCATTTGCATCCAGAAAAAGAACTATGGAAACTGAATGTAAATCAACTCATATGTTGTTTATTTTTTTTTCTTTTTGTCTCTCCCTGTTTGTTCTGGGTTATCTCTTCCAAAATGATTATAAATAAATGTGATTTTTAAAAGTACACACATATATCCAGAAAAAATAGAACAATCAAAAAATAATAATTTAGTAATTACTTATTTTATGACAGGCACTGTGTTAAGTGATGGGAAGACAAAGAAAGGCAAAAAAAAAAAAAAAAAAAAAAAAAAAAAAAAAAAAAAAAAAAAAAAAAAAAAAAAAAAAACACCAACTCTTGAGGAACTCACAATCTCTTAGAAGAAACCTCAAACAAATAACTACATAAAATATGCTATTGACGGAATAAATTGGAACTAATCAATAGAGGGAAGATGTAAGAAAGACTGCAAAAAGCTTTCTGTGTGTGATTTTTAGCTTAGATTTGAAGAAAATCAGGAAAGGCAACAGATGTAAATGAGAAAAAAGTACATTTCAGGCATAGGGTTCAGCCAATGAAACTGCCTGGAATCAGGAAATGGGTTATTTTTTATAATAAACAAGTAAGGGGACAGTATCACTAGGTCCAAGCGTATGGGAAGCAGGGTAGAAGATCTAAGAAGACTGATGAGAAGGAAGAGTATGTTATAAAGGACTTTGAAAATCACAGATGATTTTGTATTTGATCATGAAATTGCTGGAGAAGTCCTGGATTTTATTGAGCATTGGGTTGACACGATGAGATCTGAATTTTAGGAAGATCATTGTGATAGCTGAGTGGAGTATAGACTGGAGTGGGGAGACTCCTGAAACAGTCCAGTCATGAAGTGAGGAGAATGCATTAAGATGAAGGCAGCATCAGAGAAGAAAAAAAGACCTATCTGAGAGATGTTGTAGGGGTGAAATGGGCAGACCTTAGCAACAATTTGAACATGAGGAATAAGAGATGATGATTCCAGGATGACTCCTAAGTGGTAAGCCTGGGGGAATGGAATTAGTGTTGGAGAAAAAAACAAAACCATTTGGGAACACTTGAAGATAAATGAAAGAAGGAAGAAAAAGAATAATTCAAACTGAAGAAGGTAGAAGCTTGAAGAAGAAGAAAGAGAAAGATGAGGAGGAGAAGAAGAATTCAAATGCAAGGAGATAAGGGGGAAAACTTGCACGAGAATGCATTTGTTAAAGTAAGGTAAGAAGTTAGTAAGAAAAGGAAGGGCCATTGAATGTTATTGAAAAGAGGGGAACAACTATTATAGAATCTAAGAGTTAGAAGAAACCTCAATATCTATCTAATTCTATTCAGAGAGAGCTCTTAACTATAGATAAATGGGATTTCCATTTCTAAGGTAAAGATTCCAACCAGCAGTTCACTTGAGAAAGAAAAGGGATGGAGAATCTCACATGTAGTAAATTTGTAAATAAAGGAGTATGTTATGGTATCCTTTTTGGTATGCATCATATATATTTTTGTCATATTACTCTAGTGACACTCCAAATTCAGGATATTCTATCTCCTAGAAGAAATGGTGATGGGGTTTAAGGAATAATATTCTGTATTCCAATTATCAGATGAAATAAGGGGTTCCTTTAAAATGGAATGTTTTCTATGTGCAAACAAAGAAGAAAAAGTATCTGAGAAGGTATTCAGTTGAGAATTTCTGGTCTGAACATCAGTGAGTAGAACAATGCTACTTAAAAGAGAACAAGAGAAGGAAGAACATTGAAAACTTGGAATTAAAAGCACAGCTCTTCCTAAGAAAAGGCAGTCTCTAGTCATATAAGGAACAATATTGCAAAATTACAGACACTGGCTTGTGAGAGTTTGTCCATCTTGAGTCAAACCAACAGAGCTACATAGAAGTTTGGGGAATTCCCTACTAGAAGGAGGCAACTTTTTGATGAAGATGGCATCACAGAGGGCTCTTGTTCAAGCATGTCTTCAAGGTAGAGTAAAAATCTTGCCAAGACTTGTCAGAGACCATATCGTTATCATGATGAATGCTAATTATTAAGAGTATGGCATATTTCTATTCCTGATGAGTGAATTTGACTGATTCCAGATCCAGTTTTACGCATGTTATTAAAAGGATGATGAATAAGTATATAGAAAAAGAATCAGAAAATTATTACAAAGAGTCCATATGGTTCCATCAGGAACAGATCATGCCAGAATAAACCCAATATCATTTTTTGACAAGGCCACTTAACTGGAATTCAGGATATGTTGAAAATAATTTGCCTTGAATTTGGAAAACAAAACAAAACAAAAACTTTAGATATAGATTCTTATTCTTGTTGAAAAGATTGGGAAATATTAATTCATATTAATACAACAGGGATTATCAAAGAAGGGTCATTAGTAGTTTGATATTAGGGAGGGATTCTGGGAAGATGACAAAATAAGACAGGAAATTACTTGGCTCTCCTAAATTCCCTCACAAACAATATTCAATAATGTTTCAAAGTGAGCTTTCAGCAGCAAAAATAATTAAAAGTTGGAGTAAATCAATTGTTTATCTAAAAAATCTTGAGAGGGCAACAGGAAAGATCTAACTTCCCAGGGATGTAGTTTGACTTCATTGAAATGCAAACATCTTCAAGAAGATACTGCTGAATCAACAAAAAATGCCCCTGGGATATTTATGTTTGGATGGCAGTCTCAGTTTCTGGAATTTTTGCCTTATGAACAATATGAGAGAAGAATTCAGCCATATATCATAACGATTAAACATGATGATCGAGTGGGATTTATACCAGGAATGCAGGGATGATATAGCATAAGGAAAACTTAACATGATTGATTACATTAAATAAAAATAGTGCAAATAACATAATTATATCAATAGATGCAGAAAAAGTTTTTGACAAAAATAAAACACTCATTCCTATTTTTAAAAAAAAGATGGTAAGTGGAGTCAAACAACTGTTTAGGAGGAGATTTCAAGGGTCTCTTTGAAAGCACTAAGGCAAGTCTCTATTGTTTTGCTCTGAGTGGCAATCCCAGGGCAAGGAGCATCATTAGCAGATCAGCACTTGCAACCACTGTGGGGACCCTCCTCACAGGTCTAGGGTAAAAAAGAGTGCTTGCTTACAGAGCAGAGAAAAGGCTAAGAAAGTAGTAAACATCTTTCCTTAGATTATTCCACCCTGGAGGAACTTAAAACTTCCAGGAATGGAATTTCTGAATGGAAAAAAAAAATATTCCAACCACAAAAAGTTACTTTGGTAACAAAGAAGATCAAAACACACAGAAGAAGATAACAGAGTTCCTACATCCAAAGCCTCCAAGAAAAATAATGACTTGGTCTCAGGTCATGAAAGAGCTCAAAAAGGATTTTGAAAATCAAGTAAGAAAGAAAGAGAGGAAAAATGGGAAGGGAAATGAGAGTAATATAAGGAAATCATGAAAAAAACCAACCAGTCAATCAATGGCTTGGTGAAAGAGACACAAAAAACAATGAAAGAAAAAAAAACACCAAGACACACTAGGCCAAGTTAAAAAGAGGGGACAAAAAAGCTAATAAGAAAAAAGATTGCTTTAAAAAGTAGAACTGTCCAAATGGAAAGAGAGGCACAAAAATTCACTAAAGAAAAAAAAAGCTACTTAATAGTAGAATTGGAAAAAATGTAAAAGAAAGTTCAAAATGAGCTCACTGAAGAAAATAATTCCTTAAAATTAGAAAAGTACAAATGAAAGCTAGTGACTTTATGAGAAATCAGGAAACAACCAAAACAACCCACCCCCCACAATGAAAAAAAATAGAAAATAATGCAAAGTATCTCACTGGAAAACAACTGACCAAGAAAATATATCTAGGAGAGATACTTTAAAATATAGAAATACATGATTTTTAAAAAGAGCCTAGACATTATCTTTCAAGAAATTGTCCAAGAAAACTGCCCTGAGATTCTAGAACCAGAGGGTAAAACAGAAATTGAAAGGATCCACTATCATCTCATTAAAGACATTTCAAAATGAAAACTCCCAGGAATCTTATAGCCAAATTCCAGACTTCCCATGTAAAGAGGAAAAAATTGCAAACACACAGAAAGAAACAATGTAAGTATCATGGAGCCACAGTCAGGGTAATATAAGATTTAGTAGCTTCCACACTAAAGTATTGGAGAGCTTGTAATATGATATTCCAGAGAGCAAAGGGGTTATGATTATATGTTAGAATCACCTACTCAGCAAAACTGAGTATTATCCTTTGGTGGGAGGATTGACTTCATTGAGTTAGATAACTTTCAAGCATTCTTGATATGAACTGAATAGGAAAAAAAAGACTTTCAAATATAAGACTTTAGAGAAGCATAACAAGTATTCAGAAAAAGAAAATTATAATGGACTTAACTCAAATGGTTTATATTCCTATATGGGAATGTGTTACTTGAAAATGATAAAGACTTTCTCACATTTAGGGCAGTTAGAGAGTGTGTATATAGACAGAGCACATAGGTGTCAATTTAATATGAAAGGTGATATCTAAACAAAAAAACAAGGATTCAAATTAATGCAGAAGAAAAAAATATACTGAGAAAAAGAAAAAGGGAGAGGTGAAGTGGGTTAAATTATTTCAGGTTAAAGAGGTAAAAAATCTTTTACGTTGGAGAAAAACCTTACTTTCCACAAAATTGACTCAAAGAAGGAATAACATACACTATCTCTATTACCCAAAAGAAAATAGAAGAGTAAGTGTGTGTAGGAGTGTTAGAAGTGAAAAAAAAAATTAAGAGAGGGAGAAGTCAAAAGCAAAACACTTTTGAGGAAGGGTACTTAAATTAGTTTATATATTCAATATCATCCCAATTAAGATTCCAAAATTTTATTTTATTGAGCTAGCAAAAAATAAGAAAATTCACTTAGAAAAACAAAAAGTTAAGAATAACAAAGGAATTAATGAAAAACAATATAAAGAAATGTGGTTTAGTGATACCAGATCTTAAACTACGTTATAATGCAGTAATTATTAAAAAAACTATATGGTTCTGATTAAGAATTAGAAAGTTAGATCAGTGGAAGGGTTTAGACATGGAATATACAGTAGTAAATAGTTATGAGAAACTTCTTTACAAATGTGAAAATGTAGGCTTTTGGCATAAGAGTACACAATTTGGTAAAAATTGTGGGGAAAAGTGGAAAGCAGTCTGATAGAAATTGGGGATAGATCAACACCTTGTAACATTTACCAAGATAAGTTTCAGAATGGATACATGACCTAGCTATAAAGGGAGATACCATAAGAAAATTAAAAAAGCATGGAACACATTGCCTATCAAACTTATAGGTAGGAGAATTTATGAATAAACAAGAGAGAGTATATTGTGAGATGTCAAATGGATAATTTTGATTATATTAAATTAAAAGGGATTTTTACATTAAATTAAATTAATAATAAAATAACCAATGTAGCCAAGATCAAAAGAATAGCAGAAAATATGTTTTATAGACACTTTCTCAGTAAAAGGTCTTGTATCCTAAATATATAGAGAACTTCACCAAAATTATAGCAGTATGAGTTATTCTCCAATTGATAAATGGTCAGAGGATATGACTTTGAAACTGTAATGTCTCAAAACTATACATATACACACACCCATATGAAAAAAATGCCTAAATCATTATTAACTAATGCAAATCAAAACAAGTTTGAGCTATCATCTAATATCTATAAGAATTGTTTAAATTATCAAAGGGCAAAGTGACAAATATTGAAAGGGATGTGAAAAATTGTTAAAATGTTAAATTAATCCAACATTTTGGGGGAGCAATCTAAAATTATATACTTTTGGACCCAGAAATACCACTGTTAGGTCTGTTTCCCAAGGTGATCAAGGAAAAAAGGAAGGAAACCTATATGTTATAAAATATTTATAGCTACTCTGTGTGGGGACAAAGAAATTTAAATTACAGGGATGCCCAATAAGCTGGAAGATGATTAAGCAAGTTGTGATATATGACTGTGATGAAAAACTACTGTGTTGTAAGAAATGATGAGACTGATTTTAGACAAATAAAATGGAAAGATTTGCATGAAATGAAAAAAAGGGAAAAGAGCAAATCCAAGAGTAAATATAGAAAGTAACAGCAATATCATTCAAAGAATAATTTTGAACAACCAAGTTATTCTGAATACTTTAAATACTCAAATCAATCAGCTATAGAGGAAATAGGAAGGGAGATGCTATCTACCTTCAGAGGGAGAAGAAACTACCATAACTGCTGCTAAGCAGAAATATACATGGCATGTTTTGTCATATATTTTTAAATCTGTGTCAAATGGTGGCCTTCTCTAGGGACTAGAGAGGGAGAGAATTCAGAACTTAAAATGTAATAAAATAATTTGTATCTAAAAATGTTTGATGTCACTTTCAAAGAAACTCCAATGGAGTACTCAGGGAACCCATGCCTGAACCTAGTTTTTGTTTTATTTTGTTTTGCTTCATTATATAATTTAATCAATGAACTGCAAAAGGGTGTACGTCACACACTGACTAAATTTGGAGATGATACCCAGCTGGGTGTCTGCAGAGGTCACTATGAGAGCATAACCATCAGGATGTAAAATAATTAAATAATATTTGGGCCACCTTTAATAAGAATAATTTAATATAAATGAGGGTGAAATCTTATGCTAAAAAATCAGCTTCATAAGTACAACATGGATGTAAGATGACTGGAAAACTGTCTGAAAGCCGCTTTCATGGATTACAAGCTTCTGTTGTATCAGCTTTGTGACAGGGCAGCCAAAAGATAAAAGCCTACTTTGGTTGGTGTCAGAGAGATATAACCTTGAGGAATAAGGCGATGATGGGCCAGCTTGAGTCTGCTCTGGTCATTACACATTACAGTGGAGTGTAAGATTACTAAAAGAGATAGGAAGATAGATAGATGAAAGATATACAAAATGAATAATTAATAATACTAATAAATTAATATATTTGTTACTAAATACATATTTACTAAGAATTAAAAAATATTTAATAACTATTATTTAAATAATGTTTAAATATCATTAATTATTATTATTTAAATAATAATTAGTTATAAATAATAGTTATAATGTATTTAATATATAATAATAGATGGACAAATCGATGAGTAAATTAATTCATGATGAATAGATAAAAATTAAAAAAAAATTAATTGTAAATTAACTGCAGAATATATAGAGGAGGGCCATCAGAATGGGGAAAGGCACTTTGTGCTAGTTATGTTAGCAGTAGTAAGAACTGGCAGTGTTGGGACTGGAGAAGACTAAACTCTGAATGTTTGGAGGTTCTAATAGCAGTTGTCTTCCTTTCCATGGTAATGTCTTTTAGGTTACTACCTAAATGTACATTACAACTGTCTTCCCCCTTACCAATCAGGCTTTTCTGCATTAAATTTGAGTCACATTCTCATCTGATTCTTGGGACATCATGCTATTTTACCATTTATGTGGGAGAAGAGAGACAGTTGGTATTAAAAAGACAGACTGCTTGTCTCAGCAGAGGTGGGAGCATCTGAATCCAAAGTGCCATATACATGGGAAGAAGAGGTACCTCTAAAATGTGTTTCTGTTTATCTTTTTCTTTCTAAAAAAAAGGAATTATTGATGAGATGGGAAGAGAAATAACTTTTTTTTTTCAGAATTGACTCAGCTATGAAAATAAAAAATCTCAATAAAATATATTTTATAAATAAAGCAAAGAGATAGGTTACAACATGATTTCTAATATGAAATGATGTTTCTCAATCAATTATCCCCAAAACAATGGAACAGAAGAGGCATGTATACCTTTGGCTGCCTCTCCAGCCCAGAAGAAAAAGAGGGAAAGAAAGAAGGAAGGAAGAAACAAAAAAGGAAGGAATAAGGGAGGGAAGTAAGATGGGAGAAAGGAAAGAGAGAAGGAATGGAAGAAGCAAGCAAGAAAGAGAGAGAAGAAAGTTGGCAGAACATTTTTGTACAGTGTTGGACATAAGCTTCCCTCTAATACTCGATACTTAGCCACCAACTGATCCATCCAACTGCACCGAGAAAGTGAAAATGAATCAGATTCTCTGTTTAGCATTCTCCACATCAAGTAGACATGAGGAATGGAAGAAAGCATGCAACCTGTCTGGGACATTAAACATCTGCTTTTATTAGGTAGCATGCTGATAAGAAATATGAGCCCCTATAATGCTCAAAGAGCTTTTGAAATCTGCTTTTGTTTACTTTGAGGAAGATGCCTGTGGCATGAATATTACCAAATCCTAATGATGAGGATGAAGATGACAACAGGATGTGAAGTGGATAGAGAGCTAGAGCTAGCAACTGGAAGACGAGTTCAAATCCCCTCTCTGACATGTTCCAGTAAGGTGTCCATGGCTTGGAATGTACTAGGCTCTTGAGAAATGTTTTTGTCACTGACCATGACCAAGTGGCCCAACTTTTTTGTATCCATTGTATGTCTCTGAGACTATAATTTCTTTACTGTGCACTTCTCTACATTGGTAAAGTACAATCTCTGCTGGAAGCCTACTTAAGCAGAGATACAAAGATCCCCTCAAAGATCCTAGGTGTGAACAGAATTTCCAAAGCCTTTGCTGTTTGCAGCAGAACAGCCTTTGTTACTCGAATAAAAATGGACTTCGTTTTACTGAAATATTTAGACTCAGAGAACTTTAGAGGTAGTCGGTCAATTAGTGAATAACTATTTATTAAGTGCCTACTATGTGCCAGGCACTGTGCAAAGCTCTGGGGATCCAGAGAAATGGAAAAATGGTTTCCATAGTCTAAAGAAGACAACACAACAAAGAAAGTTGCAGAGGAGAAAGGAAGATGACCAATATGGAGCTTGATGGAGAAATCTAAAGCAGTAAGGCATGGGGAGAAATTAAGTGGGGTAGGTAGAAAGAAAGTTCTGCGCCATATCAACTTGTGCCTTTATGGAGTTAGTGAAGTGGTGCTGCAAATGCACAAAACTCCTGAACCAAAGTTAGAATGATCTGAGTTCAAATTTAGTCTCAGACACCGGTGTGACCCTGAGCAAGTCACCCACCCATTGATTGGCTCAACTCTCTGAATTGTAAAATGGGAACAATAAAAGAATCAGCCTTCTAGGGTTGTTATAAATATAAAATGAGGGAATATGTGGAAAGCATTATTGATTATTCCTGGCATGAAGTAGGTATCTAATATATGTGTCTCCTTTTCTTCCTTCCTTCTTCCCTTCCTTTCTTCCACCCTTACTTCTTCCTTCTCCCCTCCTTCTCTCCTTTTGTCTTTCCTTTCTCCCTCCCTCTCTCTCTCCCTTCCTTCTCCATTGTTCTTTTCCTCGTTATCTCCCTTCTTTCTGTCTTTCCTTTGTCCTTCCTTTCTTGCTCCCTTCTTTGTTTCCTTGCTTCCTTCTTTCCTTCCTTCCTTCTTCCTTCACTTCCTTTCTCCTTCCTTACTCCTTCCCTTCCTTTTTCCTTCCTTTCTCTCTCCCTCCTTCCTTTCCCCCTCCTTCTCTCCTTCCTTCCTCACTCCCTCTTTCCCTTCCTTCTTCCTTTCTTCTTTTCCTCCTTTCCTCCCTCCCTTCCTTCCTTCTTTCTTTTCCTTCTCTTCCTTCCTTCTTTTCCTTCCTTTCTCCCTCCCTTCTTCTCTCCCTCCCTCCCTTCCTTCCTTCCTTCCTCCTTTACTTGTTTCCTTCCTTCCTTTCTTCCTTCCTTCTTTTCTCCCTTCTTTCCTTCCTTCTCTTCTCTTATTTAATGGGTGGAGACCCAAGAGTCCCAGAGGAGGTCTGTGGTATCCCTAAGATTACAGGGCAAGGGATTGGCAGAGTAGCTGGACTTGGGCCCAGATTCCCAGCCACTTCTTACTTCTACTATTCTATTTTGTCCTCTCTTGCCACCCTGCTGCCTTCTTGACTGAAGTCCAAAGCATTTCTGTGATGGCAAAGCACAGACTTGGGAATGGGAATCAGTGAGGATGGAAGCTAACATTAGCAGCTGGCAGAGGGAGCTGCTTTAGCAATCACGTCTCGATTCCCCATCCCACATGCCAATTCTGTGTTGCTGTTTTCCCTTTCCCTAAATCATACAATACCAGAAGATGGTACCGTCCAAATGATGCTTTTTGCTCCAAGTTACAGCCTTCAGGTCCTGGTGGGATTTGGAGATCCTTGGGAGGAGGGGGTCTGAGGTAGGAGAGACTGAGATCAGTATAGTCATATTCCATCTGGAGCAAGCCCCTCATATTGTATCAAGAGAGAAAAATTGGGCCTAGTTCCCAAAAAAGGTGTTCTGGGATGGGGAAGGCATGTGGGGCTTAAGCAATATTTCCCCAGACTGAAACAGCCCCTCCATGCCTCCTGGACTGAGCTTGTTCTTTGGCTCAGCCAGAAAGCCTTCACAAGGTTTTCACAGGATACTCTCCTATCCCAGAATTCTCCTTTTCCTCAATTTGCCTGAAGAACCTTTAGCTTCCTTCAAAGCCTAGTCCTGGAGAGGTTAAAATATAGAGCATTAAAAGGCACAGGCAAATTCCCTCCATGGTCAAAGCTAATCCCACCCTAGGGAAGGTCAAGTACCTCAACTCCATAGGAAGAACTCATGTCCAGAGCCAGACCACCTAGGACCCTTGACCCTTATCTTCATAAAAGGAGGATGGGAGGGCAAAATGACTGAGCTGAACCTCATCAAACTGATGCAATATAAGATTTTTGAGAGAAAGAGTTTGATGAAGGGAGGGGCAAGACTATTCTTACTTCCTGACAGAAGTTAAAAAATCTCCAACCTGAAGTTTTCAAGGAAGGAAGAATTCAAAGAGAAGAATGTTATAAAGACCAGAAGCTGTTTCCTTGCCCCATCTGAAAGAGCTGTGTGATGGCCAACGCTCCCTTTCCAGCCATGGCTAAAGGAGGATACAAGAGAGCCTCTCGCTATTGAGTGATCCCAAGATATGTTTTATTTTTTTATTTGTGTGTATGTGCTTTTACAATATGACTAATACAGAAATATGGTCCCCGTGATTTCACATATAGAATCAATATTATGTTGCTTGCCTTCTCAAAATGGTGAAGGATGGGAGGGAAACAGAATATTTGGAACTCAAAGGTTTTAATAATGGATGTTATTTTGATAAACGTGTTACTAGGAAATAATCAAATAGATAAAAATCTATTTAAAAGGAACAAATCCAAACAACCAGTGGACAAAACACCCTCAAGAAGAGCTATCAAGGAGTGAAGCCCCCAATATGGAGTCACCATAGCCAGGAAATAGACTACTGAGAAGTGCAAGGTAACCTCAGTGTGCAAAGAACACTGGGTCTAGATAGCGTCAGGGAGACTTGGATCCAAATGCAGACATTTCCTCGCTATGGAACCCGGGGACAGCCACTTACCTACTGCCTGCCTTCCTCAACTGTGATAATAATACAACCAGCATCCAGGGTCTCAAGGTTGTTGTGAAGATTAACTGTGATACAGTGTCCTGGCTACTAGGCCACCTAGGAAGCACGCACAGGGACTACACATAGGTGTACATGTCTATATATGTATGTGCATGTGTGCACACATGCATGTGCATTACTTCATGTACACGTGTATGTATATGCATATATACTACATGAATACTTATTCCTTTTCCTCTTCCCCCTCTATTGTGAGCCTACAGCTCACTGCGAGTTCCCAGCTCTTCTTTATGCTGAAAGCATATATTCCCACCCCAAAGTCTTTTTTATTTTTAATTTTATTTCTGAATGCAGTCAGGACATAGACTGTGTGTTTAGTGATAATTTAGTGATAATTTACTTGTATTTGAGGGAGGGTAGTGTTCTTGAGAAGAAAGGAACTGTCCACCAGGAGAAACAAGGGAATGGGCCCTTCCATGAGTGCATCCAGAGCTCATGCCTCTTCTTCCATTTCTCCTTCTGTAACTGCCTCTTGAGATGAAACGGAGCTAATTAAGCCTAGCTTTTTTTCATCTGCTTAAAGAAAGAACCATTATTTTTGACATTAAAAAGATGGAAATGCAGGAAACTCATGTGTCTGGGCAGTTTGCTCACGTGATTATGGACAAGGACATTTCTGAACCTGAGTTGTCTTCACAACGAATCATCCTTCAAGGACAGAGGGCAAAGTGGTGGAACAGCAAATATAACTGCTGAAAAATGATTCCTGGGCTTGGAGATCTTCAACAGGGCCTTTCCAAAGTTGACTTTAGACTGTAGGCCCGAACTTCTCTCTTATACTTCTAGTACATTGGGCTGACACATGCTGTCAGGGTACCAGGGCTACCTCCATCAGCAAAATCAGTCTAATGGCCAATAAACTGGCAGGAAAGGGCCAGGGTGAGAAAGCAGCAAGTTCTGTTTTAGCCCAAGCTGGGATGCTACTCTGAAGTGTTTGAGAATGTGATTATGTGGTAATCTTGCTGTTAAAATCTTGTATCTATTTGTCTGTGAGAGGATATTGGGACTGACAGTTATTTTGCTTTTATCAGTGGTGCTGTTACAGTGGTGTCTGGCTGAATTGTTCTTACCTGCTGGGAAAACTGTATACTTCTCATTAGACATAAGTGCTAAGAATAGCAATCATTGCAACAGCTGACATGAACGTGACACTTCATCTTTTCTCTCCTGAGCCTCATTCTGGGAAGAAGAAATAACTATTTAATAGATTAAAAAAAAAAAAAAACAGAGTTGTTCCAGAGATGGAAGAAAATGACCATTTATTAAGTGCTCACCATGGGCCAGGCATTGTGCTAAGTATTTGTTACAAATTTGATCTTTACAAGAATTCTGGAAGTTAATCACTATTATTAGGATATCTGTTTTACAAATGAGGAAATTGAAGCAGATTGAAATTGAGTGATTTGCTAGATAGTGTTTGAAGCCAGATTTGAACCCAGGATTTTTCTAAGAGCTCCATACCAATTTATACGTATTTTCAATGCGATATGCAATAGTATATTTGGTTTCAATTCAAAAATGAAGAAACAAAAAGCTAAAGCAAAATCTGCAATCAGCTTCTACACTGTAATACCTTTTTAGTAAAAGGAAAATAATAATTGTTAACATTTCTCTAGTACTTTAAAGTTTTCAAACCACTTTACTAATATTATCTCATTTGATTATCATAAAAACCTTTAGACATTATCTTTTTTTTTAACAGAAGAAACCAAGGCAGAAAGAAATTGACTTACTTAGAGTTACATAGCCAGTGAGAATCTGAGGCTGTATATAATTCAGATCTTCCTAATTCTGGAGATAAAGTTCTATCCACTGCACCATCCAGCTGGCCTTCTCACAGGACAAGGACATTAGGAAGAAATTCTTAATTTATTGAAATGGAAAATTTGATTAACAATGAACTAAAGACCCCAAGGTGAAGGAAAGTAAGGAAATTCCATGTCTATATCCAACATAAATTTGGATCCTCTTCCTGTCCTCCTCTCTCCCCTCCTTTTACCTTACTCCTCTTCCTCCTCCTCCTCCTCCTTCTTCATTTTCTTCATTTTTTTCTCTTAATCTCTGACTTCTCCCTCTCCTCCTTTCTCCCATTTCTTCTTCTTCTTATATATGTCTGTCTTATTATTCCTATTTTCCTTTTTTCTCCTCTCTCATCTCTCTCTTTCTCCCCTTCTCTAATCCTCTGTCTCAATGTCTCAGACTTTTCTTCTTTCTCCCTTTTCTTTTTCTTCCCCTTTTCTTCCTTCTCTCTCTCTACATTTCTGTCTCACCCTCTTTTCTCTCTTCTCTCTCCATTTCCTTTTATTTTAACCTCTTTATCTCTCTTCCCACTTCTTTCTGTCTTTATCTACTCTATTTTCTGTTACTCTGTCTCCATTTTTGCTTATATGTGTGTGTATACTTCTGTCTATTTCTATTGTACACACACATATTTACACATGAACACACACACACACACACAATTACCAGCATATGCACAACAAAGGAAAAGGAGTCTTCTACACAGAATTATCTGGGAGATCCAATGAGATAACACATATGAGAGTTTTGCCCAGTTTTGTCAGTGTTCCATCAGTACCAGTTCTCATGTGCCCATCCAGCTGTTGCTTTCATACATCAAGCATCAAACTGCTTCCCTGTAACTACCACTGAAAGTAGTTCTGGTTCTGCCCTCTAGGTCCAAGCAGAACAAAGATAACCTCTCTTCCTCACCCAGCTTTTCCTATAGGTATGCTGTTCTTTTGTATTTCCTATGCCTTCTCCATGGCTATTCATCTTTATTTCTTTATGATAATGTTTGCTGGGAAAGCATGGAAGCTGATCTTTTTGCCAAGCTTCATTGTCATTCATCATGACCAAGCTTCAGCTCAATGGTTGCTGAATTCAAGAGAGGGTAGATAGGAGTTTAATAACTTTCCATAGAACAAGCAGGGGAAAAAATGTTAGCTGGATGTAGAGCGCTATCCATTGTATAGGAAAAACAATGAATCAACTAACCATTAATGGATTCTCCAGCCTTCTGGACACTGCATTGTTAATGGTCCGCTTTCCAAATAGGGTATTTGTCCTTATGCCATACTGACTAAAAACAATCCACTTGCACAAAGCAAATGGATCACTTGACTAAAGCTAGACCATGGGAAATGTAGCTCATAAATCATCCACATGTTGGTATTCTCAGAAATTCTGGTCCACAACCTTCAAATGGCACCCCACTGGAATCTATTGGCGACATTCCTTCCTCTGGGCTTCTTCACAGGTCATAGTATTGTCTTCAGGCATCCAAATATGAGTTTCCACTTTTGTTACATGATTGGTTCAGTCCTTTACCTATCCAACTATTTTTGTGCAATATGAGATGGCTGCTCACTCCACAAGGTATACACAGGCATAGATAATCAAAAAATAGAAAACTTTCTTGATTCTTTAAGTGTTGGAGAAATTTTTCTTAGTTCATGGTCTTTCTGATAGTATTGAAACTGATCAAGGTGAGTTTTTTTTAAATTATTTGTTCACTTAACAAGGATTTATTTTCTTTGTCTCCTAATCTCCCAACCTTAATTTCCTTGGTAAAAGAAATCACCTGTCCCAATTAAAACAGACATATAGTCAAGCGAAACAAATTTCCCATTGGTAATGTCCAAAGAACATCTACCTCCTGCAGCCCCTTAAGTCCATAAACCATCTGCCAAAAGTGGACAACATACTGAATCATAGTTCCTCTTTATTTTCTCGTGTGTGATTGTTTTGGTCCATGTTTTTCAGCAAGACTAAGCCATGTATAGTACTCTATTGGAATAACTTTACCTGGCCTCAAGAACTCTAGAACAGCTAGCTAATCCTCAGGAAAACAGCCAACCATTCACTGAATACACTAGAGACACGAAGGCAGGAAATACAGAGCTCATGGAAAGCAACCTGTGGTATTAGCTGCTATTTATTGTTGTTGTTCAGTCATGTCTGTCTCTTCATGACTCCATTTGGGATTTTCTTGGCAAAAATACTGGACTGATTTGCCTTTTCTCCAGCTCATTTTATAGATGAACAAACTGAAGTAAACAAGGTTATGTGATTTGTCAGGGTCACACAGCCAGTAGTTGTCTGAAGATAGTTTCGAACTCATCGTCGTGATTCTAAACTCAGCACTAAATAACACTTACCTCCCAGTGGAGTTTGTACATGTACCCAGTTCCTTCAGGAATGAATCTACCAGCTTGAAACTATTCTACAAAAGCTTTTTTCTTAAGTCATGTCTACTTGATAACATTTATTTTGGAATCTCTGAGGCTGGAGAACATCCCACATTCACAAAATCTCTTAAGAGTGGAAGAAATCAGAAGAATATTATCAGTTAATTTGCACTCAGGCTCTGCAAAATTCTCAAAGAAACCAGTGGTAATGTGGAAAATCCCTGGCAACACTATCAGCAAAGAGATAAAGACTTACTGAAAAATCATTGTGTTTATGGCACATGTTTGCAGGCTGATGGATAGAAAAGTACACAACACCTGTTGTGGGAAGACTAAGAAACATGCCTTTTGACAGAATTGCTCCAAAACTCATAAAGACAATTTGTTGTGACCATCCATTACTCAGAGTTATATTGACACACAACTGAGCAGTTTTCAAGCAAAAGAAATATCTCCTATTCATATAAAGACCCAGTGGTCCAGCAATGGCTTTCAAATAGAGGTTTTATGCGAACGAACCTCAGGTTGTTGTATCCTAAGAAAGATATATGATGTTATATCAGTTTAACTACTATAAAGTAGTATAAACTTTGATGAATGTATTTTTTTTTTCATTTCTCTTGAACTTTTTGGTAAAAGTTCCTTTGATTGGGATATGCAAGGCAAGTGAGAAATATTTCTTCCAAGAGTCTATAATTCCTGATCAGTAATGAACAGAACCAGCTACACCCAGTGAAAGGACACTGGGAAATGAGCATGGACCACAACATAGCATTTACATTCTGTTATTGTTTGCTTACATTTGGTTTTTCTTCCCAGGTTATTTTTACCTTTTTTCTAAATCTGATTTTTCTTGTGTAGCAGGATAACTGTATAAATATACATATATTTGTATATAACATGTTGTACATAACATATATATGTATACAACTGTATACATATATTATATTTAACATATACATTAACATATTTAACATGTATGGGACTACTTGCCATCTGGGGAGGGGATAGAAGGAAGGAGGGGAAAAGTTGGAATAGAAGTTTTTGCAAGGGTCAATGTTGAAATTACCCATGCATGTGTTTTGTTGATAAAAAGCTATAATTTAAAAAGTCCATAATTCCTATATTTTAACCTGTGGTTCAAAAAATCAAAACCCATTCTTAATACTGTTTCCTTACTTCTTACAGTGGATAAAGTATTATTTGTTTGAACTCAGATTGGTGAATGTAAATAGCAATACTTTTGGTTTTGGCTAGAAACTCAGAGAGTCTTTCCCTCCCAGAAAGATGTAGATACAGATATATAACATAACATCTATATTTATGTGCATATCTATACATCTCAATTTATCTATTTATATGGATTTTTTTGGATTATGTATAAAGTTATTTTTTTCTGCCTCATTTCTTCCCTAATCTTAACCACTGATTACTAAAACCATTAAAGACCTTAGTTTGAGAAGGACAGGGTGTCCCACTGTATCAATCTTCAGTTGCATAGAATCGTTCCAGACAGATTCAAAGGAGAAATATACTCATTTAGCTCTTCATTATTTCATGTGAGTCTATGTTTCCCTCCCAAAAATATTAATCACTGAGCTCATCATTTCTTATAACACAACAATAGTCTATCCTGATCATAATATACTATGACTTATTCAGGCATTTTTCAATTTCTATATTTTTGCCACGTCAAGGAGACCTATTATACATATTTTAGAACACATAGAATCTTTTCATTTTTCCTTAATTATCCTTGGAAGTAGACCAAGTAATGATATTGTAATATCTGTAAGACATATTACTTTATCTTTTAATTATTTTAGCAAATGTAACAGGTATAAAAATAATATCTCAAGGTCATTTTAATTTGCATTTCTCTAATCAATAATGATTTAGAGCATTTTTCATGTTACTAAAATTATTTTAATTTCTTCATTGAAAAACTGCTTATTTATATCTTTTGACCATTTATCAATAGGGAAATAACTCATATTCTTATAGATTTGACAGTTTTTTAATATATTTGAAATATGAAACTTTTCATTTGATAAATTGTCTAAATTCTCCCCCTCCCCATTTTCTCCTTTTCTTCTGATCTTGGATACGTTTGTTTTATTTGTATAAAATCTTTTCAATTTAATGTAATCAAAATTAGCCATTTTATAACTCACATGGCTATGCTTTGTTTATTCATAAATTTTTCACCCTTCCACCCGTCTAATAGGTAATAAGTTCTATGTTCTTCAAATTTTTTTTGTAACCTCCCTTTTTCTTTGATCTAGGTCATTCAGATTTTATCTTGGTATGTGATATAAGATATTCATCTATATTTAGTTTGTGCCAGACTGCCTTCCTTTTTTCCCGACATTTTAAAAACCAAATAATGAATTCTTATCCCCAAATTGAAGTCTTTATATTTTTCAAAGGTATTATACCAAAGGTAACTATAGACATTTGGTACTTCAAAATGCATTTCTTCTCTGTTCCACTGATTTACTTTCCTATTTCTTACCCAATACCAGGTACTTTTGATAATCACTGCCTTACAATATAGTTTTAAGATCTTGTACTGGTAAACTGTATTGTTGTTGTTCAGTCATGTCTGTCTCTTCATGACTCCATTTGGGATTTTCTTGGCAAAAATAGTGGACTGATTTGCCTTTTCTTTCTCCAGCTCATTTTATAGATGAACAGGTATCACATTTTTTATTAGTTTCTTTGATATTCTTATATCATTTTGTTCTTCTAAATGAATTTTGTTACTGTGTTTTCTGACTCAGTGAAATATTTTTTGGCAATTGAATTGCAATGGCATTGAATAGACAAGTTAGTTTAGGAATAACTGTCATTTTAATTACATTAGTCCTACTATTTATAAATAATAAGCATTTCTCTAGTTAAATCTGATATTTGTATAAAATTATATACATACATATATGTATACACTATACATATATACATACATATATATATATATATATACTACATGTGTAACTATATATAAATATAACTATATATGTATATGATTATAGCGCTATAAATATATATAGTTCCTGGGTTTTGTTTTGGCAAGTATACTACCAGGTATTTGATACTGTTAAGAGTTATTTTAAGTAGGGTATCTCTTACTATCACTTTTTTGTTGTTGTTGAAGATATATAAAAATATGATTTCTATGGATTTACTTTATGTCAAGTTACTTTGTTAAAATTATTGTTTCAACTCACTTTTTAGTTGAATCCTTGAAATGTTCCAAGTAAATCATCATAACATTTAGAGAAAGAGATGGTTTTATAACCTATTTCTTATTCTGATTCATTCTGTTTTTTTCTTCTCTTATTGCTAGGATTTTCAATGCAATATTTAATTATATTGCTGACAGTTGGCATTTTTGTTTCACATCTGATCTTACTGGAAAGGCTTCTAGCTTATCCCCATTACAATTAATGCTTGCTGATGTTTTATGTAGATGCTTTTCAAAAATCAATTTAAGGAAAAACAATCCATTTATCCCTATACTTTCAAATGCTCTATAATAGAAATAAATGCTGTATTTTATATAAAAAAAGCTTTTTTCTGCATCTATTGCTATAACAATATGATTTAAAAATGTATTATTGACATAATCAATTATGTTAATAATTTTCCTTTAAACCATTTCTGCATTACTGGTATAAATGCAACTTGGTCATGACATATATAATCTTTGCACTATATTGTTATAGTACTTTAGCCAGTATTATATTTAGTATTTTGGCATCCTTTTTGTCAATAAAAATTGATCTATAATTTTCTTTCTCTTTGTTTTTCCTGGTTTACGTATCAACATCACATTTGCTTTATAAAAGCATTTTGATAAGACTCTTTCTTTACCTATTATTTCAAATAGTTTATTTAACTTTAGAATTAATAGATTTATAACTGTTTCATAGAATTTACGGTCAATCCATCTGCTCCCGGTGCTTTTTTCCTAGGAAGTTCATTTGTGGACTGTTCCATTTCTTTTTCTAAAATAGACCTATATAGGTATCCTATTTTCTTTTCTGCTAATCTAGACAGTTTTTTTTTGGGGGGGGGGGGGTGGATGGTTCCATTTTACTCAATTTGTTAAATTTATTGGCATATAATAGGAAAATAACTCCTTCTAATCACTTTGATTTCATCTCCATTAGTAGTATATTCAACTTTTTCAATTTAGTATTAGTTATGTGATTTTCTTCTTTCTTTTATTTAAAAAAAAACATATTAGCCAAAGATTAATCCATTTTAATTTTTTTATAAAACCAATTCCTAGTTTTATTTATTGATTCAATGATTTTCTTACATTCAATTTTATTATTTTTACTTTTAATTTTTAGGTTTTCCAATTTAGTATTTAATTGATGTAATCCCTTCTATTCCCTTATAATTCTTTCCACACTTCTATCATATCTAACTTATATAGAATTATAGTCACTTCCTTGATTCTTTTTCATCTATTTTGCTTGGTTAGATTGATGTAGTTCTAAGAGGTGAATAGTAAGGTCTCCAACCATTATAGTTCCACTTTCTATTTCCATCTGTAATTCATTTGATTTTTCTTTTTAAAAAATTTAGATGATATAGTATTCGTAACATATTGGCATATTATACTAGCCCAATAGCATGTTGATTGTTTCCCTGCTTCATCTCTTCCCATTCCAAACATCTTCTACTCACCAAACTGATCATTCTAAAACATGGGTCCCATCATATTGTTTCTCTTAACATCATTCAGTAAATTCCAGTAACTCCTTCCAGAATTACCTTCAGGATTAAATATAAAATCCTTTATTTAGCTTTCAAAGTCTTTTATAACCTTATCCCCTCTTTACTTTCCCTGTTTTCTCATACCTTCCTCCCCCCTGCGTACCATGATTCAATGGCACTGGAATATTTGATGTTCTTTGCACCAAAAACTCCATCTCCATAATGTGAAGATTTTTATGGGATGTCCCCCATAATTATAAGTCTCTCCTTCCTCATCTTTATCATCTTTCTTAAAGCCCTGCCTTCTGTAAGAAGTCTTTTATCATTTTTTTAAAAAATCTTTTATCTTAGTGTCTTCCTTTTGCAATCAGTCTCAATTTATCATTTGTGTGTGTCTTTTTTTTTTTTTAACATAGCTGTTTGTATATTGTCTCTTCCATTGGACGAGAAGCTCCTTAAGTGCAAGGACATAAAACAAACAAAAACAATACTCTCTTTGCCTTAACGCCAGTTCTTAGCATTAATTTAGCACATAGTAGGTAGTTGATTAATGCTTGCCAAGCAACTGACTGACAGTAGGACTATTGTAGTAACCTTATAAATGATCTTCCTGACTCTAGTATTTCTATACACTCCAAACCATTTTCCACTTATCTGCCACAATCATTGGTCTGAAGTAATTTTCTGATCATTTCAGGTATACATACACACACGCACCCCTCATTAAACATCAGTAGCTCCTCATTACCTCTCAGATCAAATATAAAATCCTCTTTGTGCCATATAAAGATCCTTCTACTTTTTTAATCTTATATTTTGTAATCCTCCCCATATTATTTATGGAAACTTGAGTTCCATGCCTATTCATTGGTTTTCTCCTCCCCCTACCTTTACCCTGGAGTTCTCTTTCCTCATCAATATCTTCTAAACATTATAGCTTTTTTTAGGATTCAGCTCAAATCTCACCCTTCACAATAGGTCTTTTATGGTCCCTTTCTTCTTACGTTAGCTTCCATTTACACCACATAAATTTTGTCAGTACATAGCTATTTACATGTCATTTCCCCCATTAGTATATGAGCTTTGGGAAGGCAACAATCACATTGCTGCCCTTATTGTTGTCCCCTCCTCTTAGCACAGAACTTAACACATAGAAAGTGCTTAATTAATGTGTGTCCGGGAGGGTGTACTGATAGAAGGGATAGCATATTTGATGAAGCAGTGGTTAGAAGCAAAACAAAACACAAAAGCAGGAAGAGAGGGGGTTAAGACAGAGACAGAGAGAGACAGAGACAGAGAGGCAGAGACAAAGAGAAAGAGAGACAGAGAGAAATATAGAGACACAGAGAGCCAGCAACACACATAGAGAAACAAGAGAAGAGAAAAATAGGTTGGAGGGAAATATACAACTATCATAAATATATACGTAAATGATGAGATGAATTCACCCATAAAATGGAAGCAGATAGAAAACAGCACAAAAACTGGTATCCTACCATTCATTGCTTATAAGAAAAACACTTGAAGAGAGAAGACACACATAGAGTAAATGTAAAAGAGTGAAGCAAAATTTGTTGTACATCAGAAGTGGGGGAAAAAAGCCTAAGTAACAATTATTATTCCAGACAAAGCCAAAGCAAAAATTGATGCAATGAATAGAGGTGAGGAAGGGACTACATCATGCTATAAGGTACCATAGACAATGAAGTAATATTAATACTAACCATATACACAACAAAAGGTATGACATCCTTAAAGGAAAAGGAAAGATATCCATAGAATATACTACAAATAAGTTCGTGTTTTCATCTTCCATGGCACCAGAGTAACTTTCTATGTTCTAGTTCTTACAGTTTGATCATTTTTCCAGCCTATTTCTTAACTTTGAACTTTATGTTAACATTGGGCTCTGCCTGGGGGTAGTGCTGGGGGAGGGTTGAGAGGGCACAATCCTAAGCCTCAGGGTTTTGGTTTTTGTTTCTTTGTTTTTGCAGATGTTTTCAGAGCCAGTACTGGGGACCTGAAAATTTTTGGTTCTATCAAACTTGTATGATCTAAAGAGAAGTGTTTTCACTACATCCCTGGCCTAAGCTCTGGTTTGGGAGTGACCAAAAATACACTTTTCCACTTTGAAATTGTGACCAGGGTCCCCATTCCTATAGGAGCAAACTCTTTGGTTTTAGTCTCCTCCTCATTCTGAAATTGCAATTTAGAACTGTAACCAAGATATATATAGTTTTGGGCACTGCAACCAAGTCCTGCACACAATAGTAGCAAAGGGTCTCCTGTAATTTCCTATTGGCCAGTTGTCTGATCCCTTTATTACCTGTGGGTTAGAGCTCTCAAATCTGCTGCTGCCAATTTAGTTCCCTTCATGACCTGCTGCTGTAATGCTGCCTGTGTTGGGCTGACCTTCTGAGTTATCTTAGGCTGGAAAATTGTTTCAGCCAATTCTTTTGGATATTCTATTGCACCAGAATTTGTTTCAAGGCTTCATTTAAAATTATTTGGAGGAGAAATGAGAGTTTAAGGGAACTCCTGCCTTTTCCCCAACCTCCACTCTCCAACCTCTATCCCAGCTTTGTTTTGGCATGCATTAGCAAAAAAATTGGAAATTGAGGGGATGCCTATCAATTGGCCAATAGCTGAATTAAGTTGTGTTTTATGATTTTGATAAAATAATAAGAAGTGATGAACAGCATCGAAAAAATATGGAAAAGTTTCATGAACTGATGCAAAATTAAATGAGCAGAACTTGAATAACATCATATACTGTAAGATTGTATGATGATCATATAACTGTCAATGATCTAGCTGTTCTCAGAAGGTACACAGATCCAAGAAATTCTGAAAGACATGGTGAAAAGTCCCATCCACTCTAGAGAAAGAACTGATGGTATCTGGATGTTTGTTTACAAACTGTGTGTAAAACTTTCTTTTTTTCTTTTTTTGTCTGTTTTCTTTCACAACTTGACTAGTATGGAAATATGTTTTGCATGATTGCACACTTATAATCTACACCAAATTGCTTGCCTTCTCAGTAATGTTGGACAGGAGAGAGAGAAACAATTTGGAATTCAAATTTTTTAAAGTCAAAATTGTTTTTACATGCGATTGTATAAAAGAAATGAAACATGGAAAGAAAAAAGTGTTTGTTGATTTCATGAATATGATTTTCTCTTCTTCAAAGTAAGGTACCTGGATGAGACCACATCTGAGGTCTTTGGCACTCGTGACATTTTGAAGGCAGAACTACCATTTCTCATCTTTGTGTCCCCAGAGTAAGTCCCAGGGCCTTACACATAGCCAGTGCTTAATACATAGTTGAATTGATTTCAACACATTTCAGTTTAGGAACATGAAGTAAGTGTCTTTTTAATGCATCTATTCCCTAACCTAATTGGGATGCAGTTTTTTCTGCCTTGTTCACGGTAGAGAAATTTCTCTCATGAAAGTTGAGAATGAAGATAAAGGAACTTTTTCTTTATGAACAAGCTAAGAATTATGACTGCTAAAGGGTAGGATTTGTAAAATACATGCCAAGATTACACACGTTGCTTGTTTCTTTGGAAATCATTATTTTCCATTCAATTTTTCGAGGTTCTCCTCTCCTCCCTTCTTCTCTTCTCTCTCGTTTCATATTATCATGCTTAAAATTCACAAAATGGCCCAAATCAGAGAAATATCATCACCATTTCCATCATCACTAGCATTTTATAGCTTTTTAAAGATTTTCAAAGCACTCTATAAACATTACCTTATATAAGAACTCTGGGAAGTAGGTTACATTATTGTAAGTGAAATTTTTATAGATGAGGAAATAGAGGCAAGGAGAGGTCAAATCATTCATTCACTCAGTCACATAGCTAGGAAGTGTCTGATAACAGATTTGCCGTGAAGTCTTTCGGAGTCCTGGTGTGTCCACTAAGCCACCTAGCTGTCTCTAAACCCGGCGGTGTTTTCATTTTAAAGCACCATTTATATGAAAACAAATGGTCATCCTCCTGCAAGTGTCTTCTGGTCACTAGTTTCTCAGGGCCACAAACACCAGAGCTAGGGAAACTGGCCTTGACTTCTGTTCTCCTTGTGGTCAGCTCCACAAAGAGGCTCCATTGATCTGGATCCTTTTACAGGATTGTTCCGCAAGAGTTTCCTGTCTATAATTAAAATCTACATAGCTAAGAACAGAAGGAATTCAGAAAATTGGATCAAAAACTTTCATAGACTATCTTGCAGATAAGACAGGATTGGGTTGGAATATTGCTGTTGTATAGGAAATAATGAGCTGGTTTATTTAGGAAAAAACATGAAAGGACTTGGGCATATGAAGGAAAATGCTCCCCATCTCAGAGAAACAGATGAAAGAGAAAAGAATCCTACATATATGTATATGTTTATAGAGAGAGAGGTGTGTGTTTAGAGATATCTATATCTGTGGGTGTGTGTGAGAGAGAGAGAGAAAGAGAGAGATTGAGAGAGAGAGAGAGAGTGTGTGTGTGTGTGTGTGTATGTGTGTGTGTGTGTGTGTGTGTGTGTGTGTGTGTGTGAATTCACTCTTAATTGTAGCCTTGGGTGGGAGGGAAGAAAAATACAGTAAAAATGCCCAGCAGAGAACAAAAGAAAACCAATAAGAAAGATGGAAAACCTGGGCAGCTTTGGAAACAATGTGTAGCATTCTTGAAATGGAAATTTATAGTTTTATATTGAACCCTTTGTTATGGTCTGCTATGGAGGGTTTTTTCCTCTCTCATTTTGTTTTGAAGTTTAAAATGTTTTTAAAATATACTAAAAAAAAGAAACAAAAATTTTCATGGCAGCCTTTTACAAGTCAGTCCTCTCCCTTTCCTCCCAGCCCCATATGTCATTGAGTTTTGACCTGGGAGCTACTTTATGCAAACCAGAGAACACTCCGAAAACCAGAGGATTATGATGTTTTCTATTTTTATCTCACAAGGGGAAACATTTGATATATAGAATTTAGTCAGGCAGATAAGAGCCTTGACAAGTTAGCAGGCATGTGTATGTATTTAGGTAAGAAACGCGGATGAATTATACATTAAAATACTTTCAGAAGTGATTGTACAGTGAAATTAATGTAAGGGCTGTGTGTGTGTGTGTGTGTGTGTGTGTGTGTGTGTGTGTGTTTGTGTGAAGTTGGATTGTGATTCATATTCCTTTAATTGTTAATCTATGGCTTCAGCCCTTAACCACTTGCATGGCTCTCACCGGGCCAGGAATATCAATTTCTTTTCATTTTGATTCAGTCCACACAAAGGCCATCGACAGCAGATGCATCCATTTTCTTTCCTCTCAGTCTCTTTTTAACCCCTTACTATCTAGCTTGCAGTCTTATCATTCCACTGAAAGTGCTCTCTCCAAAGGTACCAATGATCTCTTAGTTGCCAAGTCCAAAGGCATTTTCCCTATCTGCATTCCCCTATGCTTTGACTTATGGGACTTTGAGCACCCTTTCCTTGATAATATTTTTTTCTTTTTGGGGGGATGGGGAGAGTTATATTCTCTTCTGGTTTTCCTCCCCCTGTCTGACTATTCCTTCTCAGTTTTCTTTGTTGGGTCACCATGCAGATCAAATCCTCAACTGTAGGTGTGTGCCCCTTGGAGTTCTGACCTGCACCCTCTTCTCTTCACTTATTCTTGCTTCACTTGGTGATCTCATCAGCTCTCCTGGATTTCATTACCATCACTATCCTGATGACAATCAGAGCTACCTGTTCTGTCCCAAACTTTCTGCTGACTTTCAATCTCATTTCTCCAAATGCCTTTTGGATGCCCCAAACTAGATGTCCAATGGAAATCTTAAGCCCGATATTTCTAAAACTGAACATCTTTCCACCTCCTATCTTTCCTGTTCCAGAAAAAGGAATCAATATCCTCTCAATTGCTTAGATTTGAAATCTAGGAGTCACTACACTTTTCACTGCCTCTCATCTTCCATATCTAAGGTCTATTGATTTCTTCTTTGTGCCATCTCTTGAATCCCTTTCTCCCCTGACATTGATCCCGCCTGGTGTGAACCTCATCATCTCACTCCTAAGTCATTGCAATAGCCTGATAGAGGCTGCTTGCCACAAGTCTCTCCCCACCCTCCTCCATGTTCCATTCATCCACTAAAGTAATTTTCCAGCAGCATGGTGTCCAGCTCTGTCACTTCCATAGACCTATTCCAAAAGCTTCAGTGACTATTATCTCCAGGATCAGATAAAAAATATTCTGTTTGACATTCAAAGCCTTTATAATCTGATTTTCTCCTAAGTTTCCACCTCTCTCCTGATAACATACTTTTCATTCTAGTCACAATGACCTTGTAGCTGTAGACATTCTATCTTCAGGTCTGAGCATTTCCTCTGACTGCTGGAAGCCAGCTGTGCTTAGAATGCTCTTCCTCTTCTTCTACACTTACTGACTTCTTAAAATACAAACCCACATATATATATATATATGTTTATGCATGTGTGTATGTGTAAATACACACATGTATATATACATGCACACACACCTATGTATGTGGGTATATGCATGTGTGTGTATGAGTGTGTGACACATAGTAAGAACATGAGATTATGAAAAACTTGTGCTCTCAAGAAATTTTCTTTCTTTGGGGGCAATTAGTGCAGCACATACTAAGGAAGGAATAACACGTGCTCCCAAAAGTGTCAGTGACTTGGTGAACTTAGCGAAGTTCCATATCCAAAAGGATCAAGAAATGCTTCCTTCCAAGGTGATGCTTGAATGCTCCTCTGGGGGGAATGAGCAATTCTATGAAGAAAAGCTATAGGAGGAGAAAATTCCAGGCATGGGGGCTCTCCAGCACAAAGGCAGCATGTGTAGCAAACAAGAAAGAGGTTAAAGTGTCTGGAATGGAGAGAGAATGATATGGAGTACAAGCATTGAGACTGGAAGACAAGTGGGATCCAGATAATGGAGAACTTTAAATCCCAGCATTACATTCAATTTAATTTGGATAAAGAATTTCTTGCTTTATTAAATAAATTTAATGGCAGAGGGTAGAGCAGTGAATTTTGATGTACTCAGAGTCAGGAAGACATAAATTTAAATCTTAACTCAGAAACTCGTCAGCTGTGTGATCTTGGGTCAACTCTATAACTTCTCTCAATTCATTTAGAAAATGGGAACGACAATAACACCTCCCTGTATATTGTTTTAAGAATCAACTGAAATAAATATTTAAATAGCTTTGCAAAATTTAAAATTCTCCATCAATTCTATTACTATCAACATCATTGTCAACATCATTATTGATATCACTACGGATTCATCACTGTACTAATAATAACACCAGAGACAACTCAAAGTCACTAAATATTGTTAATTTTTCCAAAGTATTATTTTCAGAATATTACTTTGGCAGCTACATGGAAGTGGGATTATAGAGGGGAGAATAATTTCTCTTAGGGAGAAAAAAATGCTAAGAGAAAGGTGCTATGAACACAAAGCCATGAGGTTGTGATATTGTTATACTTCCTCTTTCCCAAAATGCCAAATCAGGCCCAGTGCCTGCCATCTTAGGGCTCTTGAGTTAAAAATGTTTTTGTTTTACTTTTTAAATAAAACTTTATTCTATAAAAAAAGTGAAATTTAGTTTAAATGTCTTTTGTCCAAAGTAATTAGTAGATGTAAATATCTGGCAAGAATTAGGTTTATAGGTTAAATTATGGCCTGAAATATACATAGGCAAACATGTATATACACATTATAATAGATACTCTTATGTATAGATATGATGTATGTATATATCTATACATATAAGAACATACATTTACATATTTACATTTTTCTCTTTTCTTGATCTCTGTGGGGTATATACCTACTAGTGGTATTGCTGCTTCCTATAGTCAGTAATCTTTGGGCCACGATTCTATATTGTTTTCCAAAATGGATGCCAGTTCCAGTTTCATCAAAAGTCCACTAAGTGGCTGCTTTTCCACAACCCTTCCCTTAGGTGTCTCTTCTTCCATATAAATTCCAATATTTTTGGCACCACGTTGTGCATCGTGATCATCTTCTAACCCTATATCTGCCTTAAAAGTCGCTTTTCAAAGATGAGCTCCTCCTCCTTTCCATTCTTTTATGTCACCTTCCATATGAGACTGGACATTGGAGGCATGTGACTATTTCCTCCTGGAACCATCTGCTTCTGATAAATGAGAATTGCCCCAGATCCCTCAGAAAGAGCAAAAGAAATCCTTATCTTCCACTAGGCTCTCTGCCCTATTGGTCCTCTGGTTAAATCGTTTTTTGTCTCTGGAAATAGATGTGACCTCTATACACACATACATGCCTTGGCATTTAAAACCTAAGACTCCCAAACTAGAAAGTATTATGATCCATGAAAGTCATGTCCTGTGTTATATTTTCATATTTCAGTCTAAATATTTAAGTCATTAAAGTAATCAAGCAAACTAAATAAGCCTTTTCGGAACTTAAAGTCATGAAATTATCACATTTGTCAATGTTCTTCAGTCCAAAACATGCACAAGGGGGTGTGTGTGTGTGTGTGTGTGTGTGTGTGCACATGTACGTGTGTTGGCCTTTGGCTATAGGGCATGTATTAATAATGATCATCAAAAAGTAAGGGGGACTAAAGGAGTTGGCATTTAATCAATAAGAGAGTGGTCTTCATAGCCTACAGTGCAAATATGCCTTTATTTGACTGATGACTGACAGAAGGCTAATGTCCCGGGCTTTTCAGGATGCTAAATCTCCTCTTTGTCCCCAAAGAAAAAGCTCATATTTACAGAAGTTAAGCCCACTAATGATTATTAGTTTGTGTGGCTATTTTCCCCCTTGAAATTAAAGCAAGAAACCTATTTCCCCCCCCCCCCCCCGGAGAACAGACGTTTTCCAGGACATAGAGGGAGAGATCCATACCGAGACCATGTCATTTTGAAATGGAATGTCTGTAGCTGTCAAATTCAAACAAACAAAAGCCAATCTCCTTCCAATCCTGGTTCAGAGAGAAATCCTCCAATATCCACTTAAAGAAATCCTTCTTTTTCATTTCTACTCAAAATCCCTTTATAGTTAAAAACAGAACACATTTCAAAATGTGACTTTTCAATGATGGCCCCAATGAAACCCAATCTAACACATACTAGTTCCTCTGGAGGAAATTATTCATTGGAATTCCATGTTACTTCCTGACATTTCCCTCGAATATATTGTATAACAAACCCATTTCCCCTTCTTCCTATTTCATAAAATCTTAAACCCTCAAGATTGGCCAGACTATGACCAGAGAAGACCCCAAACAAGCCATAGCTATTCACTGAGAACCTATTATATATACCTTCTCAGCTCTCAACAAGATATTGAATGTGCTCAGGAAATGTTTCTTGGTTGATTTATGTTTCCTCCGCTCTCCTCTGATTATGTCCTATAATGTTGTGCATAGTTCTTCTTTATCCACTTATGTTCTGGCTAAACTTTGTGTTGCCCAAATCCCATCTTCCACCTCCCACCTCCAAGGATTCCAACAGGTGCTATTT